>NC_030681.2:154483249-154515749 GCF_000004195.4 Xenopus tropicalis
GCGTGCCGCCAGCACGTGAAACGCGTTGAGCTATTGGATATTGCTTTTATACTTCTGTACACTGTAAGTAGCCTGCATTGAGCAGGGGATTTGTTATTAAACGTTTTTACACTATTTCCGATCTCCATTCTGCTTTTATATTCATTGAGGATCGAGTTCCCACTACAATCAATGCCTGCTTTGGGTATCCTTTTGCCTCATTCCAGTTATGTCTGGTGAGCATATATATTGGATTATTTGATTTGTTATTACACCTAACAATACCATTTGTCACTAAGCACTTTTGGGGTTTTTGGCTTATTTAGTAATTTATCTTTTTGCACTAGATTTTGTTTTATTTTTTATGCGCTTCCATCAACTTTATCGTGCACTATGTACATACCCCATGCTCTAAATCCCATTCTAGCTGGCGCTGCCTCTTTTTACAGCCAAATAGGAGTTACACTTATTTCCCGACACTTGACATTAACTGCATTTTTTCTTTCATTCTTCCCAATTTATCAGTGTATTTTGGAATGTTTAACATTTATTTCTGGTATAAATGTGTTTGTTGCTGCAGAGCCGGGACAACCTAATTCTTTATGTGAAACAATTCCTTGCAGGTTTGTAAAGAGCTGAAACTGAGACCTGTCCTGTAAAGGGCAAGTTATTCTCATTCCGGGACATCCTCAGAGTGGGACAGTTCTTCTCATACGGATTCAGGCTACAGGCACGGCCCCACTCAGAGGTCAGTCCCACTTTTTTTTTTATCCAGGATGTTGAGAAGTGGTCCCACTTCTCAGGGTTTTAGGCTGATGCCACACGTGGCGTTTTTACGCTGCATATTTTCTCAGCCTAAAAACGCCGCACAAGCCACACAGCCCCTGACTATGGCGTTTTTCAGCCTAGTACTGGTGACGTAGCAAATCCCATTTCCATGGCGCTAATAGTGCGAAATAGTAAAAAACGCAGCGTAGTTCCGCTAGGTCTGGCAGCTGCCTTTGTGTACACATAGGAATAGGTTGCTGTGCAAATACTGGCGTATTTCAACAAACGCTTGAAAAATCCGTGCTAAGGCGTTTTCTAGCGTATTTACGCATTGTGTGGTTTGCTTCGAGTCTTTTCAAGTTACTTCTATGGATGATGATATCGGGCGTTTTTCAGCCGCCGAGAGAATTAGAAAATACACAGCGTTAAAACGCCATGTGTGGCATCAGCCTTAGCACTCGTCTCAAATCATTTCTACTGTAGCTTTCCCTGCCTTTAGCAAGTGCAGGAAAAAGTCCCTAATTATAAGCTAAACCTGTCTGTAATTACTGTTTGGTAAAATACTTTAGTCTTGTCTGAGCAATTAGGCTGATTTAAAGAGGACTAGAGCAAAGGGACAGTGTTTTGATATAAAGGGGACTAGAGCAAAGGGACAGTGTTGTGATATAAAGGGGACTAGAGCAAAGGGACGGTGTTGTGATATAAAGGGGACTAGAGCAAAGGGACAGTGTTGTGATATAAAGGGGACTAGAGCAAAGGGACGGTGTTGTGATATAAAGGGGACTAGAGCAAAGGGACGGTGTTGTGATATAAAGGGGACTAGAGTAAATGGACGGTGTTGTGATATAAAGGGGACTAGAGCAAAGGGACGGTGTTGTGATATAAAGGGGACTAGAGCAAAGGGACGGTGTTGTGATATAAAGGGGACTAGAGTAAATGGACAGTGTTGTGATATAAAGAGGACTAGAGCAAAGGGACAGTGTTGTGATATAAAGGGGACTAGAGCAAAGGGACAGTGTTTTGATATAAAGGGGACTAGAGCAAAGGGACGGTGTTGTGATATAAAGGGGACTAGAGCAAAGGGACGGCGTTGTGATATAAAGGGGACTAGAGCAAAGGGACAGAGATGTGCCTATGATTAAGTGCCCTGTGGGGCACGGAACACGTAAGGCCATCCATGTATAATTGTGTATAACTAATAAATCTTAGAATGCTTTTAATTTAAACTTAGTATTCTTAACTTGCTTTGGTGTGGATCTGGGATAGTGCCAGCCGTTTGTCTTGTGGAAATTCCCTAAGTCTCCCAGTGCTGCAGGTCTGGGGCTTGAGCACCTGGAACCACCATACTATGGGGTGAGCTGTAACGGATGATGATTTAAGTTTGTGCTGTATGTAGCCAAGGTAGACTTGTCCCAGACTATCAGCAGTGGGTAATAACAAGGAAAATGAGTGGGCATTGGTCAGGTTATTGACCCATCAGTAAGGTGTACAGCCGTGTATTTTGTGCTTCCATTACACTTAAACGACACCTATAACCCCTATAATGTTTCCCCCACCAGACGTGTGGGCTAATAGAGCCTACACTCTAAAAAAAAACTATTGTTTCCCCCATTCAAAGAAAAACCTCCCCCCCCCCCCGCCAGTGCTGGGCTACCCACCCTGGGTGGGAGCTCCTGGTGGAGGGAGCCATGTTGGTTGGTGCTCATGTGTATAATAAGCAATCTCCCCGCTCGCTTACTATGCACATGTGCCTGACGTAGGAGCAGTGACTGTAACTCACCCTCGTACGGCGCACACGGGTGTATAATGAGTAAATTACGGCACTCATTATGTGCATGCATGGGCCCCAACATGGCTGCCCACTTTGGGGACTCCCTTCCGGTGTGGGTAGCCCAGCGCTGGCAGGGGCAGTTTTTTTTTTTTAAAAAAAGCTATTGTTTCCCCTATCTGGAGTGCAGGCTCTATTAGTCCGACCTCTGGTGGGGGAAACAATAAAAAATTTCGGAGGGAGCTGCAGGAGGACGCTGGGGGGGGGAGCTGTGCAGATGCAGCGGGGAGCCGCAGGAAGACGTTGGGGGGGAGCCGCAGGAAGTCACCCGGGGTCAGCTGGAGGATGCTGGTGGCAGCAGGGGGGGAGCCGAAGGATGCTTGGGGGGTGGGAGCTGGGGGATGCTGGGAAGGACGCTGGGGGGGGGTATTTGGAGGATGCTGGCTACCAATGTCTGTGTGTCCCTTGTACTGATGGGAGGGGCAGGGCATGGGAGGAGGGGGGGCCCAGAAAATGTTGTTGTGAGGGGCCCCCGTGATTTCTGATGGCGGCCCTGGCTGGAGGGGGAGGTGAGACCCTTCCATAAGTTAATGTAGAAATATAAACAATATTCCAGCCTATTTGTGGATTCCACCAGTTCTGTGTGCCCAGCCGTACAAACCATGTTGGAGTGTTGGCAGTTAGTGCTGCTGGGCTCGGGGGTACTTTGCTAACACCACGAGGTACATCTTGCTTGGGAACACCTAGTAAAGAACAATTATCATTCCCAAAGGACTGAAAATCCAACCTTTTCTAAATGCCAGCAGTCAGGGGGGCCCCCGACTCGACCTGGAGGGGCAGAGGTTACCGTTTATAGCAGCCTATGCATGGCCACCTTTAATCACATTTTCCAACTCTAATCTCAGTTCCGTTCAGCAGTGCTGTATTCATAGGGAGCGGGTAGCACACAGCAGCCCCTCGGAATGCTTTCCTGTCCTGCTTCCCAGTCATACCCGCTGGTATGGGGCGCCAATTGCCAAAATGTGCCAGCGAGCCCTATATTAATGCCTGCCCTGAGCCAATTTTTATTCTAATGGTATTGGTTTTTTAAAAAAATTTTTCTTAACATACAGTACGATAGCGCGATGTTTCCCCTGCTTCAATAGAGCACATTTTCACATTTTGATTCCAGAGTATGGGGGTTTAACCTGCAACTCACTGTGGGGAAAATGACGGGGGCACAACTTGGCTCGCGGTCGTAAATGAACCCTACTGATTTTCATTCTTACATGGTAAGATAAATGGGGGTCAGTTGTCATAGACTATAGAAGGAAAATGCCTTTTATATAACGTTATAGTTTATAAACTATCATTTATAAGCTGTAAAGTATATAGTTTATTTGTGCAGGATCAACATCTACAAAACTTTAAAATAAAAAAAAAAGTAGACAATAAAATTTAAAACCGATAAAACACTGCCCTCTAGTGGAGGTGTGGCGCACTACATGATATGACACAAGATAGGCCTTTTATATGTTAGAAATGAATTATAACTGGTGATAGATTTTTTTTCCCATGAGGGGACTTTCTAACATTACTACTTTTTCATTAATCATTAGCGGATATTCTTACAAACATACATTGCCTGAACGGTATTGATAGTCAGATTTTGGGTTGTTCTGGACACACAGAATTATGTTTTTAAGTACATAGTATTGTCTCACACATGGCAACCAAACCGCAAACTTATCCCACCTGTAAAGCTTTAATTTTATTCTTTTTTTTTTTTAATATTACATCTTCCCATTCATCTTCCATTGTGACTTACAAACTGCCGCATTGTTGCTATGGTAATTAAGGCCTAGGAAACAAACAAGTCAGATTTAGAATTCTGCTGTATACCTGTTAATTAACGTGGTAGTTCACCTTAACATTAACGCTCATCTTGAATCATTCCCACTGTAGCCTTTTGGCGAGGAATAAACTTAAGTTTTTGTTTTTTTAAACTTTTAACTAATTTCCTAGAATGTCTAACATGTAAAAAAAAAAAAAAAAAAAATCAGAAAAGAAAAATCGCTGCGAGAGAAGTCACAAAAAAATCCAACATTTTTTGAGTTCTCGCTCAACTTTTTGGAATTATCACACCAAACCTCTACCAGTGATCCCCAACCATTGGCTCGGGGGGGAACATGTTGCTCCCCAACCCCTTGGATGTTGCTCTCAGTGCCCCCAAACCAGGGAGTTATTTTTGAATTCCTGACTTGGGGGCAAGTTTTGGTTGAATAAAAACAAGATTTCCTACCAAATAAAGCCCCTGTAAGCTGATAGGGTGCATAGAGGCCCCTAATAGCCAATCACAGCCCTTATTTGGCTCCTCCATGAACTTTTATGGTGCTTGTGTTGCTCCCCAAGTCTTTTTCCATCTGACTGTGGCTCCAGAGTAAGAAAGGTTGGGGCCCCTGGGTTACTATTTCGAATTATTGCACAAAAACCACCGTCATAAGTCCGACAAAAACAGGATCTTCAAGAAAAGGGAAAGGACCTTTGCCACTGACGTCTACATGAACTCGCCAAGTTTAACCTGGTGAATTGTCAGATTTTTAGCCGGGGAGAAAGCAGCATCTGTTCATTTATTGTAACCCTCAGGTCATTCACATCGACAGTCACATCAGGAAGATGACACTGACTGGGATGATATAGCTCTGGCCTTATTTAATCATAAACAGAATGTCACAAGGAAATATGTCATCAATATGAAAAATTGCTTTGGGGGTTGTATAGATAGGACACCCTGGCACCCTGTAAAGTTTGGAAAAAGTTCGGTTAACTGCCTGCTATCCAGGGTCGGACTGGGCTGCCCGGCGGGCCCCATCGGCCCAGACCTGACCCTTGCTGCACTGCCTCTGCCCGACCACTCCTCCCCTGATAAGTTTACGCACGGTCTGGGGGGGGGGTTAGGGGACGTGCCCGGCGGGAGCCCCAGTACCCCCCAGTCCGACCCTGCTGCTATCAGTTCTGTGATACAAGCAGCAGACTTGTGCCTAAAGGATCGGATCCACAAATCAGTTTTGTCAGGACCTGCCTGTACTTGAACTCTGGACTCTATGTTAGGCAGGTTCTGCATTACCTCGCTGAGCCACTTGAGACCTAGGGCTTTCTACCTGGCTTTCTACCTGCTCTGGCTCTTGGCTCTGATGACCCCCTTGCTCTGGTTTTTGCCTCTGGCAATTCAGTTGTTTCTGCCCCTGGTTTATTTGGGATAACTTTTTGCAGACAATCATTTCAAGTCTTTTTAAGTATTTCCCTGTTTCTTTTTGTTTCCATGCAATTTGTCAATTTTTCTATTAATACAAAGAATTCAAGTTTTTTGTTAAATGATGTGACGTTAGCCGTGGTCAGCATGGTAAAACTAAAACATTTCATTGCTTCTCGTGACAATCTGTTCTATACATCACAACAGATCTCTTCTAAAGGACACTTTCACATTGAGCACATGCATCCACCTGATCTGGGGATCGCCCGGGGGTCGATCCTCAAGGGGGGGGGGGTAATGTCAGGACCTGCCTGTACTGGAACTCTGGACTCTAGGCACCCAGCCCTAAACATTATATTCTCCCCTCTTTGCTCCATTGTTCAGACTCGTCGCCTCCTCCTCCCTTAGTAAGCCCAGGTGGTTGCAATTGGACAATTATTGGGCTTTATAAGCCAGTTAGAAGCAACCCCTGGTTGCTTGTTCATTAAGCCTTTTTTGAGATCCTGTGACCGTACCTGCTTGACTCCTGCCCTGTTCCTGCCCGACTTCTGCCCGTGTTCCTGCCGTATTCCTGCCTGGTTCCGTTCTCTTCACCCCGTTCCGTCTCCTGTTCCTGACCTCTGTTGGATCTTCTGGTATTGACCTTGGCCTGTTTAATTGACTGCTCTCTGTTTTCAGGCTGCCCCTGACAACTGCCTGTTATTCGGACCCTCCTTGCCTGCTGCCAGTCTTGACCCTCTGCCTGCTCAATGGACTTGTATTGTATGCCGCCTGCCTCTGACCACTGCCCGTTTTATGGACTTGTATTTTTTGCTGAATCCTTATAATAAATGTCTCTGCATCTCAATATGCCTTCTGCCTATCTACAACAGTACCCGTTATATCCATATTACACAGCATATAGGCTCCTACCTGCCAGCCACCCACTTGTGGCTGCTCCTGACAGGTTTAATGGCAAACATAGGAAATAAGACTTGAATTGTAAACAGAAACAGGAATGATGTTGAATGTGACTTTATTGTGCTCACAGGTTTTACACAGAATGGAAACAGAGACAATACAAAGAGAGGAATAATCTGCAATAGTAACCTGTTAGCTTCACGGAAAAGGATTTGCAACCAACAGTAACTAAGGAGCTTATGGTTCAATTATAAACTGGTAGACAAGTAGCGATAAAGTCTCTCCCTCAACATCTCTTCCTGGACAGAAAAGCACAGCGAGGTGAGCTGGAACTGCTACAGCAGGTAAGTTGCAGTTTGTTGCAGTCTGAACTGGGAGATAAGAAACAAACAATATGTGCCTTGTAGGAAACAACTGAAGTAACCAAAGCATGAACCTGGTTTGGGGCTGATCCATTAATAGAGGATGGATTGGAGATATTCTGTGGACCCAAGCCTTCAAGAACTTAACGTTAAATAAAATCATTTCAATATGTTTAGTTGTTAGAACAATTCTTTAGTGCAGTTGAGCTTTGCATACATTTAGCCTTGGGACATTTTGTTTCCATCCTTTTGACTGGATTATCCTCTTTATCTCTTCTTCTTTAGGGCACCTAGTCTTGAAGTGTCCTAAAATAAAAGAACAGTGAAAAATACTATTAATATACATGCGACTATTTGTAAATAAGCATTGTTTAAAATTTACCTTGAGGTTGAAGGCTGAGGGTCGCTGGTTGCATTTCTGAGCATGTCTGCTGCTTCCACTATATTACAGCTTATCTAGTATAAATACATCTAAAGCAACTGGACTTGTTAGGTAATCACTGAAGGTCAAGTACAGGTACTGTTTTATTATTACAGAGAAAAGGGAATCATTTAACCATTAAATAAACCCAATAGGGCTGTTCTGCCCCAATAAGGGGCAATTATATCTTAGTTGGGATCAAGTACAGGTACTGTTTTATTATTACAGAGAAAAGGGAATCATTTAACCATTAAATAAACCCAATAGGGCTGTTCTGCCCCAATAAGGGGTAATTATATCTTAGTTGGGATCAAGTACAGGTACTGTTTTATTATTACAGAGAAAAGGGAATCATTTAACCATTAAATAAACCCAATAGGGCTGTTCTGCCCCCAATAAGGGGTAATTATATCTTAGTTGGGATCAAGTACAGGTACTGTTTTATTATTACAGAGAAAAGGGAATCATTTAACCATTAAATAAACCCAATTGGGCTGTTCTGCCCCAATAAGGGGTAATTATATCTTAGTTGGGATCAAGTACAGGTACTGTTTTATTATTACAGAGAAAAGGGAATCATTTAACCATTAAATAAACCCAATAGATCTGTTCTGCCCCCAATAAGGGGTAATTATATCTTAGTTGGGATCAAGTACAGGTACTGTTTTATTATTACAGAGAAAAGGGAATCATTTAACCATTAAATAAACCCAATAGATCTGTTCTGCCCCCAATAAGGGGTAATTATATCTTAGTTGGGATCAAGTACAGGTACTGTTTTATTATTACAGAGAAAAGGGAATCATTTAACCATTAAATAAACCCAATAGATCTGTTCTGCCCCCAATAAGGGGTAATTATATCTTAGTTGGGATCAAGTACAGGTACTGTTTTAATATTACAGAGAAAAGGGAATCATTTAACCACTAAATAAACCTAATAGGACTGTTCTGCCCCAATAAGGGGTAATTATATCTTAGTTGGGATCAAGTACAGGTACTGTTTTATTATTACAGAGAAAAGGGAATCATTTAACCATTAAATAAACCCAATAGGGCTGTTCTGCCCCAATAAGGGGTAATTATATCTTAGTTGGGATCAAGTACAGGTACTGTTTTATTATTACAGAGAAAAGGGAATCATTTAACCATGAAATAAACCCAATAGGGCTGTTCTGCCCCCAATAAGGGGTAATTATATCTCCAGAAAATGTTGTTGTGAGGGGCCCCGTGATTTCTGATGGCGGCCCTGTAGCTGCGTACATAAGTAGCACTTTATAAATAACAATAAAATTTGATATGCATTCACTGAAAACAAATGCTTCTCTTTTTTTCAGGACTTATCCAAAATAATGCCTTCCTGCTTAGTTAAACAGTGCCATACCTGGACCGGTAGAAAAAAAATTAAGGAAAACGTGATTCTTCATGTGTTTCCTAAAAACATTTCTAGGATTAAACAATGGCTTATGGAAATGCAACAATATTCAACTGAGGACATTGATGTTTTGTCTCAGAAAATACTGCATACCAAAAAAAATGATAACTATAGAATCTGTTCTAAACACTTTACAGATGAAAGTTATATCATTAAAGGTGATAAAAAGTTGCAGCTTGCTGCAGTCTGAACTGGGAGATAAGGAACAAACAATCTGTGCCTTGTAGGAAACAACTGCTTCTAGACCAGCGGTTCTCAACCTGTGGGTCGGGACCCCTTTGTGGGTCGAAAGACCCTTTCACATGGGGGCCAATAAGACCACCGGAAAACACATTTCCGATGGTCTTAGGAATAATTTTATGGTTGGGGGTCACCGCAACATGAGGAACTGTATTAAAGGGTTGCGGCATTAGGAAGGTTGGGAACCACTGGTCTAGACTGAGAAACACCACAGAGAAGAATAGAGCTGCAATAGAAAGCAAGTCACATATTGTTCCAGTGTAAACTGGTAGGTAAGAGGCAATTCTAATCTTCTGCACAGAAGGGCCAAACAAGAAGCAGAGTCCAAGAGTCAGGAACTTGGCCAAGGAACACAGGATAGAGGTGCCAGGAATTGAGTCTCACGCAGTAACCAAAGCATGAACCTGGTTTGGGGCTGATCCATTAATAGAGGATGGATTGGAGATATTCTGTGGACCCAGCCCTCAAGAACTTAACGTTAAATAAAATCATTTCAATATGTTTAGTTGCTGGAACAATTCTTTAGTGCAGTTGAGCTTTGCATAAATTTAGCATTGGGACATTTTGTTTCCATCCCTTTGACTGGATTATCCGCTTATCCGATTATCTCTTCTTCTTTAGGGCACCTAGTCTTGAAGTGTCCTAGAATAAAAGAACAGTGAAAAATACTATTAATATACATGCGACTGTTTATAAATAAGCATTGTTTAATAACCGAGTATATATTATTCGTTAAAAAAATATGCTAATACATAAATATCTTAAATATGTTTTGATTGCCCCTGATTAAGTCACACGAGAATGTGACGAAACGCGTTGGGCGTTAATAGTAGTATTGCAGTAGAAAGCCTTAAGAGATACTGACACCAGAAAGGAAATTAATTTTACATCTGTCATAACATTGTCTTTGCATGCTATTTATAATTTGGCCATAAAAGTATTTGCCCAATGCTTTTACATTCCCTATCTGATCCCCCATGTTCCTCTATGAGGGGGCGGCCATATTTGTGCAGCAGGAGGCCGTTGGCATTAGAAGCTGTAACTGACAGGCTGAGAAGGGACAGTCAGGTTGGCAAAACAGTCAGGTTTTGGGATTTCAAGTAACAATTACTTACAAAAGCAGCCCTATCAGCAAAAAATGATCAACACGACCTATGGGTAGGTTTAGGCACATAGGAACGGTACTTGTGGGACACGGCTTCTGATAGCCGTATTTAGTAGTGGGGTGGTGATGTTTGGAGGGCGAGGAGCGCCTGTGAATGGTGAGGTCCGTGTGTGACCATATCTAATAACATGGTTTCGATAGCCGTAGATTGGTATGGCAGCGGCATTACCTGCACCTCTTCCATAATCTGCGTGTGTTCGGCTCACGATAGCCGCTGTTATTTGTGTAGGCGACAGTGTGGCTCTTGATGTGTTTGGCACTGGGGTGGGTTGGAGGTACATGTAAACGGCACAGTTAATGGGACTTAACTACATCTCCTTGTGGCCTTTGCATGTTTTATACAAGCACTCCTCCTTGTATTCAGTTAGTAAATTGATAAGATCTTATGCAACCTGCGCACAACCTGGTGTGTGGACTAGGAAGGAACACATCAATCTCCTATGAGTACAATTAACAAGCTTTACGTGCTATCTGCCATTTGGTGTGCACAGCCTGTGAGGTGGGTTAGTAAGCTGTGGGGCAGCAAAATTGGGTGTTAGGGACCAGGCTGTGCATTACTTACCGTTAGCGCTTTACTCCAATTAGTATCATCCCCACACTAGTTACCAATGATTCGGCTCCAGATTCAGCAAGCGTCCTTAAATGTATATAGTGTGTAAATAAATTAAATTGGCACCTGCGCCTTCTATATCAGATCATGCTCAATGTGAAAATAAAATTGTACTTGGTAATGAACCGAGACATTAATTGAGAATGATCAGGAATCGTAATCAACTTAATATACAGTATCTAGTAGAATGAAGTCTAAAACAACTGGACTTTTCTGATTTTTTCTTCATCCGAGTGGCTTCTTCAGTTCCAATGACTGGTAGGGAATTCCCTGGTATTTAAACCCTTGAGGGTAGTACAGACACAGGCATCCAATCACAATGGTTCCATTGAACTTATTCAGTATCATGGTACCACTGTGATTGTATCATACTTTCTTACACCTGTCAGTTTCAGCTAACACCTAACTGAATAAGTTCAATGGAACCATTGTGATTGGATGCCTGTGTCTGTACTCAGGGCCACCATCAGGGGGGCACAGGGGGGACAATCCTCCCGGGCCCGGACGTTTTTAGCTTTAAAGGGGGCCCGGCCACGCTAAAGTTTTCTTAGCTCAGGCCCCCTTTAACCAAGTCCGGGCCCTCACTTCCTCCGGCTCTGGCGGCGTCCTCTGCTATGTGCCGCTACTTTTCCGCTTTTATAAGGTTGCGCCCGTGCGTGCTGACGTCACACACATGGGGCGCAACCTTATAAAAGCGCAAAAGTAGCTGGGAGCCGCAGCACATACCGGAGCACACCATGGCAGCAGGCAGGCAGGAGGGCCCTGGGGGAAGCTGGAGAATGCTTTGGGGTGGGGGCCTGGGGAAGCTGGAGAATGCTTTATGGGGGGTCCTGGGGGAAGCTGGAGAATGCTTTATGGGGGGTCCTGGGGGAAGCTGGAGAATGCTTTGGGGTGGGGGCCTGGGGAAGCTGGAGAATGCTTTATGGGGGGTCCTGGGGGAAGCTGGACAATGCTTTGGGGGGCCCTGGGGGAAGCTGGACAATGCTTTGGGGGGTCCCTGTTGGAAGCTGGAGAATGTTCTGTGGGGGGCCCTGGGGGAAGCTGGAGAATGCTTTGGGGGGCCTGTTTAGGGGGGCACTGGCTACCAAAGTTTTAGGGGGCCCTGGGCTGGCTAGCAATGATTTAGGGGGTACCTGCCATGGCACCAATGCAAAATGTAACTCCTGGACACCAATGTTTTAGGGGGCCCTGGCTACCAAAGTTTTATGTCCTTTGTATTGATGGGAGGGGTCACTGGGGGAGGGGCCATTGGGGGTGTGGGAGGAGGGGGGGCCAAAAAACTTTATTGTGAGGGGCCCCGTGATTTCTGATGGCGGCCCTGTCTGTACTACCCTCATGAGTTTAAATCCCAGGGAATTCCCTACCAGTCATTGGAACTGAAGAAGCCACTCAGATGAGTGGTGAAACGTTTTCAAGAAAAACTCGGAAAAGTCCAGTTGTTTTTAGACTTAATTCTACCAGATACTGTATATCATGACCTGGATGAATGAGAATCTTCATAGAAAAATTAACTTAATAGAATACATTACGTGTGATTTTAATCTATAATAAATTATAATACAAATCAATGAATTCAGGTCTCATTTTGATGATTGAATTTTTTAATTGTAATTTTATTGATTGTTGAATTAAAGATTAAGTCTTAAGGTAAAACACAAAATATACTTTCTCTTTTTTCATAAATGTCTTACCAGAGCTATGATCTACATGCAAAAGTCCAAGCCTTTCTTTAGCCCTGGAGGGTCTGAACATAGTTCAATGGGATCAGTGTCGGACTGGCCCACAGGGATACCAGGAGAACTCCCGGCAGGCCCAGGTGTCAGTGGGCCTCCTGCTTCTAACCATTTGGCCTAATTCATGGTAATTTCCCATTTCTCTATGGGAACAAATCGACTAAATATAAAGAAGAATAGATTATAGTATGTAAAGATTAAAAACTAGGAAAATAGAGGTTGAGTGAGAAGTGGATGAAAAATAGTTTTGAGA
The DNA here is from genome assembly GCF_000004195.4 of Xenopus tropicalis. Classification (NCBI taxonomy): domain Eukaryota; kingdom Metazoa; phylum Chordata; class Amphibia; order Anura; family Pipidae; genus Xenopus; species Xenopus tropicalis. The sequence continues at coordinate 154,496,115 of NC_030681.2, forward strand.
GTGGGCCCATGGTCTAAGGTTTCCTGGTGGGCCCCTGGCATCCAAGTCTTACACTGGATGGGATAGACTTCTTCAAATCAGTTATGCGTATCCTCCATTGTCTCTTCAGGAACCACTGTCACTTCTCTGTGCCCGTTTTCTTCTTTAATGCTGGCGTTTTGGTACCGCCTTCTTCATTTCTGCCAATTAAAGAAATTAAATCCTGGTTATTACCTTCTATAGTCTCAAGAAACATAAAAGATATGGTGGTATCAAATTTACCTTGAGGTTGAAGGCTGAGGGTCGCTGGTTGCATTTGGGAGCATGACTGCTGCTTCCACCATATTACAGCTTATTTTCTCTGGATACACTCTTCTTGGGCAAGCCATTTTTTAAAAAGGAAATTAGGTGCCATATATGTTTCACTTATGCGACAGGCCTGCTGTCAGTCCGAATCTAAGGAAAAAGATATGTTTATGTGAAAGTCAATCCTTTGTAAAGAATGGATTTCTATATCAATATACACTATAAAGCAATGTCCATCTGTCATTTTCCTATATCAGCCACAAGCTACAAAATAAGATGGAAGATGAATCGACACTTACCTACGATGGAAGCGGCCAAGGTCATTAGAAACCTTATAAATATGTTCCCCAGTTGTAGAAATAAATAAGGCCTTTGGATCTGTGTGGTTCTTGATCAATCTAAGCCTTACTTTTGTGTAGTAAATATCAAACCACTGAAAGGGGATAAAAACAAGGATTAGTAGCCCTTCACTACACACAACAAAGAAGAAAAACACATGTTAATTTCAAACATATACCTCTTCTTCTTCTTCTTCATTCAGGATCATAGTTGCTGTCTGCTGCCAGAAGTCTTGGGCTCCTTTATGGTAACAATGGCTGAGTGCACAGACTGGCTGTTGACCTGGTGTGTGTGGTAAAACCTTTTACACCAATCTTCTACCTATAAGTAAATTTGAAATAGATGATATAAGTCAGGGGTCCCCGACCGCTGGTCCACGGACCAGTACCGAGCTGTGGGGTGCTTTCTAGTGGGCTGTCTCCGTTCCCGGGCGCGGTAAAAATGTGGCGTAAACAAAGTGCCACCTGAAGAAAGGCGCATATAAAAGCATCGTGCAGATCAACGCGATGCGCATGTAGAGGCTTGGAGTAAAGCGTCGCACATAGAAAGGTGTAGATGAACGAGCAAATGAACGCCCCCCCGTCCGTGGAAAAATGTTTGTGCTTGACACCGGTCCTTGGTGCCAAAAAGGTTGGAGACCACGGATATAAGTTAACAGTAAGGACAATGGTACAAAGAACCATATAAAGAATGACAATATACCAATGAAATATTCACGCTCACCATAATATTTTTCAAAATGCCAGGTCGCAGGAGGTGCTTCAGAACCACAAGTGACCCCAGGTAGTACAGTACGGTTGACTTATCTTTGTCCCCAACATGAACCACAGCCTTCAGCTTCTCCAGCACCTAAAAAATGAGCGTTTGGCCACTGAAAGTATTCTCTGGCATTCCTCTGGGATTATGTCTGAAGACATTCAACGAGATCTATAAATAAGCGTAAATAGTAAATAGAATGATTATAGGGAGATACCCAACACCACAATTACTCCCGAGTACTGGTACAATCTGTATTTATTGCAATTTTGGTGAGGGGTGCAGGTCCAACTGAGCAAATAAGCACCAGGTTATGCACCCTACAGAGACATGTCCTGCATTAACTTTTACTTTAAAGATCCGATCACCATCACAATATTATATAAAAAGACTTATAGCTGTTTAGAGTCCACATCTAAGCAATTTTGCAATTTAACATTACAAATATGACTTCCTTTCTCTTGATTCCCTTGTAATTCCTCTTCTCATTCACTTCTGGATGTGTTGGGTTAATCTTATAAACATCTCACAATGCTTATATAGCGGCTTGTCATTGAGCTACAGGTTTGTAGCAGTCAGATGATACCGAACAAACCTCTTGATGTTCTTCAGGTCACATTCAGTGATTGAACATTCAAGATTTACCAGCAACATAATCCACTCTCATCTTGTTTTGTTATTTCTCCAACGGTCATAACAGTAGTGGCCGTACTCGTGGGAAAAGGCTAACCCTGGCTTTAAGCTTAGCATCAATGGTAACTGGTCGGGCCTTTTTAAATTATTCAAAAGCTTCCTCCCTCAACTCACGGGAGACAGTGGCACCTCTTGACACCTGTTAAATGAAGAATTAAAAAGAAACCGGTGGTTATTCCCTGCTTTCTGTATAAACAGGGCTGCTGCTGGCCAAATAGCTGCCCTAAGCAGAAATTTACTTTTTTGCCCCCTCCCCCAAATATTACGGAAGTAAAAATAAAAAAACACCTACTATAGGGGCCAAAATAGAACTTTATTCAAATAAAAGTAAATACATAAATACAGAGCTCACAATCAGCGAGACAATGTAAATGCCCACAGCTGACAGTGCCCATTTCCTATGTAAGGGCCCCTCAATAGACAGTTCCATTTGTAAGGGCCCCAACCATGATCAGCTGATCTGCCGGCGTTACCTGGGCTCAGTACGGGGGGTTCCGCTCCTGCCGCCAGGCACTATCCGGAGAGCTTGTTATTCATTTCTTGGGGTGAGTAGTTCTCATTGGTGGAGGCGTCGTTGGCCTTAGCCAATAGAATGCGGCATATAACCCAGCCCCCGGAGAGAGAGCACTGATTGGCTACTGGTACTGCCTTCCACCGGTAAACAAGATGATATCCCAGAATGTGTACTGCGCTCCTTGTTAACCCTTTCCCTGCCGCCGGCCTCTGCCTTATTAACTCCTATAAAAATGATTTTTTTTGAGCAGCTGGGATGGTGCCCCCCTGGGAGTTGGTGCCCTATGCAGACTGCGTACTCTGCTTATAGGGAGCGGCGGTACTGTGTATAAATCATAATTTATCTGTATTTTTATTTTTAAAATTGCATATGCAAAGCCATGTAAATGCTCTACCAGATTACCTTGATGTTGATGGCTGGGATTCATGCATCGCCCTCTTCATCATTTCTGCCGCTTCTTCCATATTTTCAATGGTCTTCATCAGCCACATTTGAATGGCCAAGCAACCTGGCGAACATGTTCCTCTGCGCATCAGTTTGAAAGTGGGAGACCATGCACATCTCCATGGTTCTTCTAGCCTCTTGACTTGTCACAGGGCGCAATTTAAACCTAAGGGAAAAAATGTATGTTCAGCAATGTGAACGTTGAAACCAGTACTAAACGTGGCAAGAACGTAAGCCTGTACCGGAATTCACCTGACAGCTATAGTTTCTAAAAACAAAGAATTGGATTTGTATACGACATCTATACTTACTTCTGATGAAGCCGGGCAATGTCATTCGACACACTGAGTAGGTTCCCCGTTGACGATGTGAAAAATGTCTTTTGGGCATGCCCCCCTCCTGATAAAGGATGGCCGTATATTTTTATGAAAAAGAAAGTCAAGTAGAAAAAAATGCTATGCAAAAAGACTGTCACCAATTACAAATGTTCGTTTCAGACATATACCTCATCTTCTAGAAGTATAGAGGCGACTTGCTGCGTAGATGTCTTATGAGTTCTTTACACCAATGACCATACGTGTTTTTCCGTCAGACGGTTTCCTCTTGCACCATTCTTCGACCTATAAGCAAAAAAAAGACACAAGGATCGGTAAAATACCAAACAGTTCAAGTTAACATCATATTCTGCACAACTCCCGGTCGCTGGAGGTTCTTTACGACAATCAGTGCCTCCAAGTAATAGAGGACAGTAGACTTTTCTTTATCCAAAATAAATCCACTCATCTTGACTTTCTTTATCAGCTGCTCAAATGTTGGCCTTGCCACTATGAGAATCTTTTGACCTCTGCTGGGTCCTTTTTTCCAGATGTCAGGTAGTCGTACCTGTAAATAGGGGTAGTAAAAGTTACACACCAAACCTACACACACAAATCCAAAATAAATGCACAGGTATTAAAGCATACTTACTTTTTTCCCACAATGTTGGTGGAAATTCCTTTGCAAGCACAATTTCTCGATGGGTGCGCACTCCAGACACGGGTGAAGGTGGTTTAAAAAATAGCTTTATTCACAATTGTCCTGGCGCATTTCGTGTCTTTCAACACGTAGTCCTATGACTACAGTGAAATAAAAACATTTATTGGCTCAAAATTAAACAAACAAATCAAAAAAAGCAAACATACTATAACAAACAATGGATAGGTGCATCCCAGTGCCTCATGGTACCCACTCTCCTAACGCGTTTCGCACCATTGGGTGCTTCATCAGAGGAGGTCATGTTATAAGAACATATGCCAAGTATATTTACAGGTCCAGATCTTTACAAGGGGCCTCTGTCCCCACTACTTCATCTGCTGCCTGATTGACGTTCACCTTGTTTGTCCAAATCTGATGGACGGATGCTCTTTCATGGCACAGCTGTAATGCAACAAAAGATTGATTGTTAAAGCAGACATATCCTATAAAAATTATGAATGTGCCAGGGAATTATACTCCTCTAGATATAGAAGGATTGTGCTTAAAAAGTTGTGTTTCCTGCTGATTTTTTATTCCACAAAAACCCCACTAGCCCCGCCCATCTGTTCCACTTCCTGCTGGCTGAATTCTCTGGATGAGCTGGGGAGCCGGTGGCCCTCCTACACTGCACTGTAGGATAGGAACCAATCAGCAGCTAGGCTGACCTGATAGGGAACTGAAGCCTGTCTGTGCTTGTGTGTGAATGCAGGGCTGCGATTGGCTCTCCCCCTCCTACTGTGCCTCTGGCAGGGACCATTAGGACACGCCCACTCTTCATTTTACACTGGACGGAGAAGTGATAGGATCTATAGGGAGCTCCAATAAAGGGGCCATTGTTACAGATAGGGTTAATGTTTAGCCCAAAGGGAAATTAGCTCCGTATATTAATAAATGCCCTTCAAAATTAGGGTTTTTCCCATTTATCCAATATGTCTCCTTTAATAATAAAAACAAATAATATTAAAGACATATGAACATACATGTCTAGACACTGCCATAGCAGGAGCAATACATACCTTGCTGACTTCTCTGGCTTCCCTCTAACATAGCAGCCATTTTTCTCCAGGAACTGGATAAATTGCTTAGGATCAGAATCCTTATAGTCCAGGTCTTTACAGTCAATGACACTAAGCCCTTTCAGGATTGATCACATCTTCCCTTTTGCTTCCAGCATCAGCTGCTCAATTTCATGTGCACCTGCATCTCTCTTACAGGCTCTCCTCAGATGAACAGGCAAAGTGTCCTGAATCTTCAGGCAAAACTAGCAGGCAAGTGAATGGCGGTTCTGGGTTTTACATTTTCAAATGAAATCAAATGAAGCCAAAAACGAAGGAACGGTTTCTGTATTTTTTAAGCCTGAGCGTGCTTCATTACACCCAAGTGCAAAACAAGTGCTACAAATAGAGTGCAACCCTCCTGCACTTAGTCTCTAAAGAGACTTAGTCCCCCTGAGGACACCGGCCAAAAGGCGCAAGTGAAAAAGGAGTCTTCAGACCCACCTTCGCCCGAAGGCTAGGGGTGCCCCTTTATCCCCGACCTCCCCGGCCAAAAGGCACAGCAGGAGGCAAGGCTAGGGGAGCCCAAAAGGCACAGCAGGAGGCAAGGCTAGGGGAGCCCAAAAGGCACAGCAGGAGGCAAGGCTAGGGGAGCCCCTTTATCCCCGACCTCCCCGGCCAAAAGGCACAGCAGGAGGCAAGGCTAGGGGAGCCCCTTTATCCCCCACCTCCCCGGCCAAAAGGCACAGCAGGAGGCAAGGCTAGGGGAGCCCAAAAGGCACAGCAGGAGGCAAGGCTAGGGGAGCCCAAAAGGCACAGCAGGAGGCAAGGCTAGGGGAGCCCAAAAGGCACAGCAGGAGGCAAGGCTAGGGGTGCCCCTTTATCCCCGACCTCCCCGGCCAAAAGGCACAGCAGGAGGCAAGGCAAGGGGAGCCCAAAAGGCACAGCAGGAGGCAAGGCTAGGGGAGCCCAAAAGGCACAGCAGGAGGCAAGGCTAGGGGAGCCCAAAAGGCACAGCAGGAGGCAAGGCTAGGGGAGCCCAAAAGGCACAGCAGGAGGCAAGGCTAGGGGAGCCCAAAAGGCACAGCAGGAGGCAAGGCTAGGGGAGCCCAAAAGGCACAGCAGGAGGCAAGGCTAGGGGAGCCCCTTTATCCCCGACCTCCCCGGCCAAAAGGCACAGCAGGAGGCAAGGCTAGGGGAGCCCCTTTATCCCCCACCTCCCCGGCCAAAAGGCACAGCAGGAGGCAAGGCTAGGGGAGCCCAAAAGGCACAGCAGGAGGCAAGGCTAGGGGAGCCCCTTTATCCCCGATCTCCCCGGCCAAAAGGCACAGCAGGAGGCAAGGCTAGGGGAGCCCCTTTATCCCCGACCTCCCCGGCCAAAAGGCACAGCAGGAGGCAAGGCTAGGGGAGCCCCTTTATCCCCGATCTCCCCGGCCAAAAGGCACAGCAGGAGGCAAGGCTAGGGGAGCCCCTTTATCCCCGATCTCCCCGGCCAAAAGGCACAGCAGGAGGCAAGGCTAGGGGAGCCCCTTTATCCCCGACCTCCCCGGCCAAAAGGCACAGCAGGAGGCAAGGCTAGGGGAGCCCCTTTATCCCCGACCTCCCCGGCCAAAAGGCACAGCAGGAGGCAAGGCTAGAGGAGCCCCTTTATCCATCCCCCTCCCAAACTGAAGCAGAGAAGGGGTCCGGACATCAATGGATCTCCGATGAGGTCCCATATACGGTTTGTGCCCACTCCAGGGGCCGGTTTCAGGGAGGGAAGGAGCCAAACGGTCACACATCCCTCCCCTAGATCAGTGCAGCCCTGAAGGGTAAGCACCCAATCCAAAAAAGTGCATAAGTGCTTAAAAAAATAAATAGGGGTGGGGTAAATTCATAAAAAGGTGCAGTGTCCTGCCCCAGCCGATTGGCCGGAATTATAAAAAATGTATGCCTCAGCCGAAAGGCCGGGGACATAAGGAACGGTTTCTGTGATTCACAAGGAAGGCAAGGCTACAGGAGCTGGTAACTTGGGGAGAGCAGGGGGGGATATTTATACCAGCCAAGAAGTACAGCAACCAATAGGAATGGAGACAATACCTGGCTAGATTTGTGTGTATTAATCAAACTTCAATAATGCTGGCACATCCGGGGTCACCCAGAAACTTTGATTGGGGCACATTTCAGAGTTTTGGTAATGGGCCATGTACCCAGAATGCTAAAGTGCCCGGCCCATCTAAGGGCTCCCCCCCAGTGTACTTGAAATCTATACACATAAATATACACACAGCCTAATACATGAACATTAATAAGCTAAATACATTCCTTTTAATAACTACTTTTTTTAGATGATAGAGAGATAGATAGATGATATAGATATAGGTAGATAGATGATATAGATAGATAGATATAGATATACAGGTCCTTTTCAAAAAATTAGCATATTGTGATAAAGTTCATTATTTTCTGTAATGTACTGATAAACATTAGACTTTCATATATTTTAGATTCATTACACACAACTGAAGAAGTTCAAGCCTTTTCTTGTTTTAATATTGATGATTGTGGCATACAGCTCATGAAAACCCAAAATTCCTATCTCAAAAAATTAGCATATTTCATCCGCCCAATAAAAGAAAAAAGTGTTTTTAATACAAAAAAAGTCAACCTTCAAATAATTATGTTCAGTTATGCACTCAATACTTGGTCGGGAATCCTTTTGCAGAAATGACTGCTTCAATGTGGCGTGGCATGGAGGCAATCAGCCTGTGGCACTGCTCAGGTGTTATGGAGGCCCATGATGCTTCAATAGCGGCCTTAAGCTCATCCAGAGTGTTGGCTCTTGTGTCTCTCAACTTTCTCTTCACAATATCCCACAGATTCTCTATGGGGTTCAGGTCAGGAGAGTTGGCAGGCCAATTGAGCACAGTAATACCATGGTCAGTAAACCATTTACCAGTGGTTTTGGCACTGTGAGCAGGTGCCAGGTCGTGCTGAAAAATGAAATCTTCATCTCCATAAAGCTTTTCAGCAGATGGAAGCATGAAGTGTTTCAAAATCTCCTGATAGCTAGCTGCATTGACCCTGCCCTTGATAAAACACAGTGGACCAACACCAGCAGCTGACATGGCACCCCAGACCATCACTGACTGTGGGTACTTGACACTGGACTTCAGGCATTTTGGCATTTCCCTCTCCCCAGTCTTCCTCCAGACTCTGGCACCTTGATTTCCGAATGACATACTTTGGACCACTGAGCAACAGTCCAGTGCTGCTTCTCTGTAGCCCAGGTCAGGCGCTTCTGCCGCTGTTTCTGGTTCAAAAGTGGCTTGACCTGGGGAATGCGGCACCTGTAGCCCATTTCCTGCACACGCCTGTACACGGTGGCTCTGGATGTTTCTACTCCAGACTCAGTCCACTGCTTCCGCAGGTCCCCCAAGGTCAGGAATCGGTCCTTCTCCACAATCTTCCTCAGGGCCCAGTCACCTCTTCTCGTTGTGCAGCATTTTCTGCCACACTTTTTCCTTCCCACAGACTTCCCACTGAGGTGCCTTGATACAGCACTCTGGGAACAGCCTATTCGTTCAGAAATTTCTTTCTGTGTCTTACCCTCTTGCTTGAGGGTGTCAATGATGGCCTTCTGGGCAGCAGTCAGGTCGGCAGTCTTACCCATGATTGCGGTTTTGAGTAATGAACCAGGCTGGGAGTTTTTAAAAGCCTCAGGAATCTTTTGCAGGTTTTTAGAGTTAATTTGTTGATTCAGATGATTAGGTTAATAGCTCGTTTAGAGAACCTTTTCATGATATGCTAATTTTTTGAGATAGGAATTTTGGGTTTTCATGAGCTGTATGCCACAATCATCAATATTAAAACAAGAAAAGGCTTGAACTACTTCAGTTGTGTGTAATGAATCTAAAATATATGAAAGTCTAATGTTTATCAGTACATTACAGAAAATAATGAACTTTATCACAATATGCTAATTTTTTGAAAAGGACCTGTATAGCTATAGATATATAGCTATATCTATCAACTCCAAAGAGAGCACACATGGCACAGGAATCAATGAAACAGAAGGTCCTTTATTTGGACATCATTTCTACGCGTTTCGATCCCCAAGGGATCGTCATCAGGATGTATATATCAATCTATATATCCACAAGGGATCCTGGCAGTCCCTCAGGGCTGTGTCCCCGAAACAGGTGAGGCTGGGGACAACAACTCGGCTGAGACCGAGCATGTGGTGTTCCCTCTCACTGCTCCAATAGGCACTCATATGGCATCTAACGGCTTCTCAGGGGGATTCAGTAGGCCCTAGCATTCCCGGGGCACAGAGGGACAGCCTTAGGTGGGCCAGGCACATTTTGTAATGGGGGGAAATAGCAAGCTTAGCGACTGGACCGCACAATGGCCAACCTTTATCAAGTTTCTATGCGACCGGTTGCGTCAGGCCGTTAGTGCATAGATATATTTATAAAAACAGACCAAAAAAAGAAGTTCTTGTTCCAAATCATTTGTACACACAACTGTATAGGTAAGACACAAGTGTGTTTAGCCAAGATACTGACTGAGTGAATTCAGTCACCCACCCCCACATTCAGTTAATTTGTAGACAATGGGGACATCTAGTGGTTGATTCTGAGAATGCATCTTTTGGAGAGGTAAATCATTTGTACACACAATTGTACAGTATATGTATGATGCTGACAAGTCTAAGTGATTACTTTTGTTGGAGTTGTCCTTTGTGCATATTATATTATATATTAAGGTGTAAGGCAACAGGCACTCACGTTAAAAAAGATATAGCATGCCTGGGTGCAGTGTCAGACCAATATACACATGCAAACATATGAGCCGCACTCACAGGACTTAGTGTGAAACAAAAAAAGAAAATTTATTATAGCATATAGCTAACGTTTCGGCTGCTTCCACAGCCTTTATCAAAGTGCAAAACAACACAAACCCCTTGATAAACCCAATGTGGCGCCAAATACAGACTGATGACGTCACTCCCCGGTAGCCAGAGCCACACCCCCCTCTGTATACAGTAACATCAAAAGAAAAACGTATAAAGAACACACATAAAATTCCTCGAACAAACCAAGAAATCGAGTTAATCAAAGCAAAGGACAAAAAGATCAAAGAGTGAATGAGTAAAAAGTAAAAGTAGAAATAATATTAAAAGACACTCTCTGTAGCTGAACTGCAACTCCCTACCACATTCTCGGAGGAACTGCCAAAAAAGGGTCATCATTCGAGTTTCAGCTAGTAGCAGCAAGGATATATCACCAAATGTAGCAAAAATATATAAAGGGTATATGGCCACTACATACTGAAGGAAAAAAGAAGAACGCTTCAATGACAGGTGTTGTCGACGTGTCAGCGCTCCGTGAGGCAACTAGTGTGTTAGCTGACACTGTATTGTAGTGTATTGTTAAGGTCAGGGATTAGGTGACACAGTGAATATGACGTGCACTCGTACATGGGGTTAATGGCCTCACAATACGGTCCCGTGTTAACTGTGCCCCGAGAATTTTCCGATGCAGAAGCTGCTGACATCCTTTTTGGTGGGACTGCTGATGACATCGCACCTAGCCTATCTAACACGGATCTATACCATCAATTACTGCGGCCGAAAGAGAGAAAGATTGACCTCAAACTACACAGCATTTATCTATCAGATTTCTACAAGAGACAACACATCCCGCGGGGGTTTAGGATTCACAACATTCCCACTATTGGTTGCAGCATCATAGATTTCTGCAAACAGTGGTGTCAGATCCTCAATAAATGTTCCATGGACTTGATGCTTCTTGTCATTGAGGTGGTGAGCAAGAATCTCAAGAACATACATATTGAGACACTATCCCGGGACAGGGAACATAAGTGGCTTGAGAAACTACAAAACCAACTAACACAGTACACTACTGACCTACATAAATTTAAAAAACAGAAGGTTAATACAGTCACAGGTGACTATCAGAACAGAAGGGTATATAGGTGGTTGATGGGGGGGGAGACACAAGAACGCAAGGTAGAACTACCCGTGCCCAGCCTCCTTACCGCTTTGACCGTATTGATTTGTCTCCATACTCTTCTTCGACTGACTCAGACACCCCTGGTAGAGGGCGGGTCCCCAGAAGGGGGTGACTGACACATCCCCCTAGGAACACCCCCACTTCCCATTCCCCCTCTGCATCCCAACCCCATTTTTTAGGGCCTCGAGGAGGGGGCACCCCCACAAGTGAAGAGGGGGAAATCAACACCCGTTCCACCAGAAACAGAAAGCTTTGGAACAAGTAGTGTTTAATCTTAGTACACATACACTGACTGACCAAAGGTCTATCTTTTGTGCCCACACAGAGAACACACACATTGGACACTATGATATACACAGATTCCAACGGTCCATGAAGTTTAGGGAACATTTTAGGACACCCCAAACTAACACACAGATTTTCAAACCAGCTAGTCAGTTTGAACCACCCAATACACCAAAATCGATTGAGGCATACACAAGGCTCCTGATGGATGAGACTAACAAACATGATTTACAGACACAATACCATCCTAATCTCACTAGAGCTGAGCAAACTGCCATTAAAAGCCTCTCTCAGAATCCCAACATTATTATCAGACCCGCCGATAAAGGTGGGGGTGTTGTTGTCCTGGACTATTCGGATTACAGACAAGAGATCCTTAACCAATTATCAGATCAGACCACTTACCGTAAACTAGAGAGGGACCCTACGGGTCTGTTTAAAAAACAAATTGACACATGCCTTAGAATGGGGCTGATGAACGCTTTTATTAGCACAGATGTATACAGATACTTGACAAGTGATTATCCTCTCTGTCCCACCCTATACACATTACCAAAGATACATAAGAGTCTGGCCGCGCCACCAGGTAGACCGATTGTGAGTGCGAGACAATCACTACTACAACCTTTATCCATCTATTTGGATTACTTTCTCCAACCTATTTTCAAGGTGACTGACACTTATGTAAGGGACACAGGCGACCTGTTACACAAATTACATCAACTTTACCCCTCCCTCCTGACATAAAATTGGCCACCATGGATGTCTCATCACTGTACACTGTCATACCCACGAATGAAGGCATAGCCAACATCAGGGAATACCTGGCTCCGTATCCTGACCATCACAGACCACCCACCGAATTTCTTATTGAATTACTTACAAATTGCCTCACGATGAACTATTTTAAATTTGAAGTCCCATATTACCTACAAATCAGCGGTACAAGGGGTCGAATGTCGCTCCTTCATTTGCGAACCTCTACATGTCTAATTACGAACAAACGCATATTTTTCCTAAATATGGTAACTACATCCACAAATTGCTAATGTGGTGCCGTTATTTAAAAAGGGATCTCGTTCTCAGCCTGAAAACTATAGGCCTGTTAGTCTGACATCAGTAGTAGGAAAGCTTCTGGAAGGGGTAATAAGGGATAGGATAGTTGAATACATTGCAGTTCACAATACTATATGTTTGTGCCAGCATGGTTTTATGCGTAACAGATCTTGCCAGACTAATTTAGTTGCCTTTTATGAGGAGGTGAGCAGGAACCTTGATGCTGGAATGGCAGTTGATGTCATCTACTTGGACTTTGCTAAAGCGTTTGATACAGTACCTCACAGAAGGTTAATGATCAAATTGAGGAATATTGGCCTAGAACATAATATTTGTAATTGGATAGAGAACTGGCTGAAGGATAGAGTACAAAGAGTGGGGGTAAATGGAACATTTTCTAATTGGGCCAGTGTGGTTAGTGGGTACCGCAGGGGTCAGTCCTTGGGCCTTTGCTTTTTAACTTGTTTATTAATGACCTGGAGGGGGGCATAGACAGTACTGTTTCTATTTCTGCTGATGACACTAAATTGTGCAAAACTATAAGTTCCATGCAGGATGTGCCGCTTTGCAGAGTGATTTGACAAAATTGGAAAACTGGGCAGCAAACTGGAAAATGAGGTTCAATGTTGATAAGTGCAAAGTTATGCACTTTGGTAGAAATAATATAAACGCAAACTATCTACTGAATGGTAGTGTGTTGGGGGGGATCCTTAATGGAGAAGGATCTGGGGGTTTTTGTAGATAACAAGTTGTCTAATTCCAGGCAGTGTCATTCTGTGGCTACTAAAGCAAATAAAGTGCTGTCTTGTATAAAAAAGGCATTGACTCAAGGGATGAGAACATATTTTTGCCCCTTTATAGGTCCCTGGTAAGGCCTCACCTTGAGTATGGGGGGCAGTTACAGTGAGTATGGGGGCAGTTACAGTGAGTATGGGGGGCAGTTACAGTGAGTATGGGGGGCAGTTACAGTGAGTATGGGGGGCAGAGAGTGCAGAGACTGCAACTAAACTGGTAAAGGGGATGGAAGGGTTAAACTATGAGGTGAGACTGTCAGGGTTGGGGTTGTTTCTCTGGAAAAGAGGCGCTTGCGAGGGGACATGATTACTCTGTACAAGTACATTAGAGGGGATTATAGGCAGATGGGGGGGTTCTTTTTTCCCATAAAAACAATCAGCGCACCAGAGGCCCCCCCTTTAGATTAGAGGAAAGGAGCTTCCATTTGAAGCAGCGTAGGGGGTTCCTCACGGTGAGGGCAGTGAGGGGGTTGGGGAATGCCCTGCCGGGGGATGTTGGGTAGGGGGTTCCTCACGGTGAGGGCAGTGAGGGGGTTAGGGAATGCCCTGCCGGGGGATGTTGGGTAGGAGGTTCCTCACGGTGAGGGCAGTGAGGGGGTTGGGGAATGCCCTGCCGGGGGATGTTGGGTAGGGGGTTCCTCACGGTGAGGAGGTTGGGGAATGCCCTGCCGGGGGATGTTGGGTAGGGGGTTCCTCACGGTGAGGGCAGTGAGGGGGTTGGGGAATGCCCTGCCGGGGGATGTTGGGTAGGGGGTTCCTCACGGTGAGGGCAGTGAGGGGGTTGGGGAATGCCCTGCCGGGGGATGTTGGGTAGGGGGTTCCTCACGGTGAGGGCAGTGAGGGGGTTGGGGAATGCCCTGCCGGGGGATGTTGGGTAGGGGGTTCCTCACGGTGAGGGCAGTGAGGGGGTTGGGGAATGCCCTGCCGGGGGATGTTGGGTAGGAGGTTCCTCACGGTGAGGGCAGTGAGGGGGTTGGGGAATGCCCTGCCGGGGGATGTTGGGTAGGGGGTTCCTCATGGTGAGGGCAGTGAGGGGGTTGGGGAATGCCCTTCCTAGTGATGGGGTAATGGCAGACTCTGTTAATGCCTATAAGAGGGGCCTGGATAAGTTCTTGAACAAGCAGAATATCCAAGGCTATTGTGATACTAATATCTACAGTTAGTATTACTGGTTGTATATATATAGTTTATGTATGTGAGTGTATAGATTGGTTAGTATAGGTTGTGTGCTGGGTTTATTCGGATGGGTTGAACTTGATGGACAATGGTCTTTTTTCAACCCTATGTAACTATGTAAATTGTTCCGCTATATCGATGATTTGTTCATCCTTTGGACTGGCTCTATTGATCAGTTTTGGAATATGGTCAATGAACTCAATCATCTACCCTCCACTATTCGTTTCACAGCACAAATTGATACTAAGTCCATTTCCTTTCTGGATCTGATGATCTCAGCCAATGATTCTTCACTTACCACCACAACTTTCAGGAAAGACACTGACAGAAATACTTTATTACATTGTGCCTCCTGTCCTTACGTAGCATCCCCTACTCACAAAGGACTAGAATGGTGCGGAACAACTCTGATCCTGTCACACTTCAACTCCAACTGGAAGATCTGAAGAAACATTTTATGCAAAGAGGTTATGATGCTAATACCCTGGATTCCTTTATACAAGAAGTGTCAACTATGACACAGGCCAGTGCCCTTACCCCCCGGGAAGTACCACGAGGGATTCCACCAGTGGACAGACTTACCTTCATGACTACCTACACCCCAGACAAAAAAACACTAATTGATGCTATTTTTTTACCACTGGACTGTGCTGGAAAAAGACAGGACCCTGCCACCTATTTTTCCCCACACTCCACGTGTTGCATATAAGCGAGGAAGAAACCTCAGAGACTTACTAGTGAAGACGGACCCGGTCCATTGCTACCAAACCTTCAAACCCAATACCTGGCTCCCCACAACCCGATTGGGCTGTTATAGATGCCCCAATTGCACAACTTGCAACTCTCTTATCACTGGACCCTCATTTCACCATCCACACACTGGAAAAGTAATACAGATTACGCATCGACTGACCTGTACCTCAAAATTTATCATCTATATTATTAAATGCCCGTGTGGACTGCTATACGTGGGCAAGACTGTGACCACTTTCAGGGACAGGATGGCCAACCATAGATCTGCCATACGCACAGCACTGGCATCAGGGGAAGCCAGCACCCCAGTGGCTGCACATTTTGTACTTCAGAAACTCTAGCGAGCCGAAGATGTATGGTCATCGATCATATCCCTCCCCCGGTTTGTGGGGGCAACCGGGATAAACTGCTTCTTCAAAGAGAACTATGGTGGATACACAGATTGACCACCATTAGTCCATATGGTCTTAATGAACTCATTTCTTATTCGGCTTTTATCTCTGATAAATTAGCACAAGAGACTTGTCTATTTCCTACCATTATGAATTACTTTTCAGAGACTTTGGTATAACTGATTTGCTCTATACTCTATACCTTAATTGTTATATCCTCTCTGATGCAAACTCATTTGGCCTTTACCCTTCTACTACACAGTATTTGCCATGTCCTTATTTTACTTATTGTGCACCTTTTGCCCAGGGGGCTACTAAGGTACTTCGTAAACAGTTTGTCCATTTATCTGTTACATGTACTGCCTTATACCTCTCCCTTTCAGCGCTTCGAATTTACACTATATCTTTCAACAGTAAAACTGGTTACAATGTGTTAGACTGTAAATAGTTACTATGTTATGTAATACACTAATTTGTTACAATGGGCTTGAATGCATTATGTCTCTTTGTATTTCCCTGTCCTTTATTCTTGGTGTGTTTAGTACACGTTAGTGTGTGAACAATTCCCTTAGTGATATGTTGATCAACATAATAAGAGATGCAAAACTTTACTGAGTTTCATTTTCTAGTTTTCTTATTTTTTATCTATACTTCATTTTTTTTCCCCTTCACGTGTCTCTGGTATCCTTACATCCATCTGCCGCTATTTGTTGGGGTTGAGGGGTTCCCTCAGTTCGATTACAGTCCTTCTCTGCCTTATGTGGGGAAGGCTTGTTATCAAACCCCCTTATGTCAGCCGAATAATCCTTGATAATATCACAAATACCTAAGCTGGTTAGACGCGCAACGGATCCACCCACAGCGGTGGTTATTTTCTCCGCGCCACCTAATAACTCTGCTACTTTGCGACACTTAATTTCATGTGAGGGTTGTGGCACGGATCCGTGTGGTGGGGTCATAAGCCCCACACACGGTATGTGCTTTATACCCCCCACTTACCTATTCCCTTCTATACCCAACTATACTTTGATGGCACCGATCCGCACCTTGAGGCCATAAACCCCATGTACGGTAGGTGATCCATTCCCTTATGCACCATTTTCCCCTTGGCTTTCTCGGGGCACAGTTAACACGGGACCGTATTGTGAGGCCATTAACCCCACGTACGAGTGCACGTCATATTCACTGTGTCACCTAATCCCTGACCTTACCAATACACTACAATACAGTGTCGGCTAACACACTAGTTGCCTCACGGAGCGCTGACACGTCGACAACACCTGTCATTGAAGCGTTCTTCTTTTTTCCTTCAGTATGTAGTGGCCATATACCCTTTATATATTTTTGCTACATTTGGTGATATATCCTTGCTGCTACTAGCTGAAACTCGAATGATGACCCTTTTGGCAGTTCCTCCGAGAATGTGGTAGGGAGTTGCAGTTCAGCTACAGAGTCTGTCTTAATATTATTTCTACTTTTACTTTTTACTCATTCACTCTTTGATCTTTTTGTCCTTTGCTTTGATTAACTCGATTTCTTGGTTTGTTCAAGGAATTTTATGTGTGTTCTTTATACGTTTTTCTTTTGATGTTACTGTATACAGAGGGGGGTGTGGCTCTGGCTACCGGGGAGTGACGTCATCAGTCTGTTTTTGGCGCCACATTGGGTTTATCAAGGGGTTTGTGTTGTTTTGCACTTTGATAAAGGCTGTGGAAGCAGCCGAAACGTTAGCTATATGCTATAATAAATTTTCTTTTTTTGTTTCACACTAAGTCCTGTGAGTGCGGCTCATATGTTTGCATACATATACAATGTCCCTGATGAAAGCTCCAGCTGTGAGCTGAAATGTCGGACGGAATAAAGCCTCATTTCTATTTATGATGACTGCGTGAATATTTTGCGAAAAGAACCTGCGAGTGCTGTAAATCCAACCCTGTATGTTTACATTATTTGCACAGGCACCCAGGTATTGTCTCTTTTTATGGTGTGCAGCTTGCCTACAAAACGTAATTATATATATATATATATATATAGCAAAAAAAGGGAAAGTTGTGCTCAACCACTACATTTTAAACCATTAGGCGGGGGTGCAATGAGGTTGTGACCACAAAATACATAGAAACAACAAGAGATCCTCTGCACTCACCCATTATCAATATATAGAACATTAAGACATTCGGTGCATTTAAGCTACTAAGAAATGCCCTTCCCTTTAAGCAAAACAGGGATTGTTTGTCCATATATTGCAATATACTTCAAGCTGGCCAACTGCGTCAAAGTCATCCCTTCTGACCAGTTCCTACACTGACTTATGCGATTCATTAAGAATTCTACTGCTTCAATATACATTTAGCCAAGGGACTAAGTTTTACCTGCAACTTTCTTGCTTTCAAGGTTAAAACCCCCATATGGCTGCCCTTCTATTGGCTCCACTGGGATCACCTGACTGCAGCTGAGAAACATGTTTGTCACCCAAATGTAGAAAACCAGGCACACAATGTTTTAACTCAATTTTATGAAAAAAGGGGGGGACCCCTGCATCCCAAAACTTGTCCGTCACCCAGGGGACCCCCCTGCAACCCCAAGTCTCAACAGAAATGAATGGAGTTCCCATACTCTGCAAATAAAGCCCCAATGAAGATTCTAAAGAAAGTGGGGAACTCATTAATCCATATATAATAATGATCCATAATAATAATCCATATATAAGAGCATAGAAAAATAGAAAGGTGTTGCCTATGGAAAATCGTACGTAGATGTATGATCTGTCTGTATTTTACACTAATGACATCTTTTCAAATAATCGTTGTCCGTGGATGGCATATCGTATGACAGTGATCCCCAACCAGTGGCTCGTGAGCAACATGTTGCTCCCCCCAACCCCTTGGATGTTGCTCCCAGGGGCCTCAAAGTAGGTGCCATTTTTTAATTCCTGGGTTGGAGGCCAGTTTTGGTGGCGTAAAACCCAGTGTAAAGCCAAACAGAGCCTTCTATAGGCTCCCAGTCCACATAGGGGCTACCAAATAGCCAATTATAGCTCTTATTTACACCCCCAGGAACTTTATCCATGCTTGCGTTGCTCCCCAACACTTTCTCCATTTGAATGTGGCTCACAGGTATAAAAGGTTGGGGATCCCTGTCATATGACAAACTGATTGTCAAACAATCGTTTACTGATTAGATAGTTCATCCCAGAAGGATGGCTCGTGTATGGCCACCTTAAGTATCATTCATCTCACCGACTGCCCAATCCACACCTTTTCAGCCCAGTCACCGGATCCTCCCCCTTTTTTCCCAGGTGAAAGAGTCTGAGCAAAGTCTCCCTTAAGGTCCCCATACACGGGCTGATTCTAGCTGTTGATATGGGTCCCTTGGACAGACCCGGCAGCTAATCGGCCCGTGTATGGGCACTACCGACGGGCCTGCCTGAAATCGGGCAGATCTAAATCGGGCAGATCTCAATCGGGCAGGTTAGAAAATCTAGCTCGTTGATGCGGTCCCCAGACCGACTTCTCCTATGCCCGCCATTGTAATCCAATCGTTTGCCCCCAGGGCCAAATAATCGACATTACCCTGGATTCTCCCGATATCGCCCACCCGTAGGATCTGCGAGTGTATGGGGACCTTTATTCAAACTTTCTCATCCCTCTGGCTAATGCCTATGTGTCGGGCTTGTTGGGAGTTGGGAATGAAGTGTGAGCTCTGGGGACACACAAATCACACCTCTCTATCATGGAAGTCTGAGATTCCTCTTGCTACTGTCACTTACATATACAAATAAAAAGGAAGAGTGCAAATGTATAAATAAATCTCTATATAAAAGGTGACATAACATTATATTAAAACTTTATGCCTTTATTATAAGCACATTGCACAAAAAAGTCCATTGCAGAAAATTATATACAAAGCGCTTGCACAGCTATGGGGTTGTGGGTAGGGCCCTTATATGCCAGTGCCTATATGTGGGAGTTTGAAAAACAGAATATTTTCAGCAATGACTTGTTCAAATTATATGGTGCCTTATACCGGCACTATATCGATGAAAAAAGGGAATCATTTAACCATTAAATAAACCCAATAGGGCTGTTCTGCCCCCAATAAGGGGTAATTATATCTTAGTTG
>NC_030681.2:154520749-154578249 GCF_000004195.4 Xenopus tropicalis
CTTCTCTTCCGCTCTTTTCGGCTCTTTCCGGCTCACTTCTCTTCCGCTCTTTCCGGCTCACTTCTCTTCCGCTCTTTCCGGCTCACTTCTCTTCCGCTCTTTCCGGCTCACTTCTCTTCCGCTCTTTCCGGCTCACTTCTCTTCCCGGCTCACTTCTCTTCAGCTCTTCGGCTCTTCCCGGCTCACTTCTCTTCGGCTCTTCCCGGCTCACTTCTCTTCGGCTCTTCCCGGCTCACTTCTCTTCGGCTCTTTCCAGCTCCTTCAGCTTCGGGTAATCTCGTTCTCCTGCAAGTCTCGCGAGATGAGAGTTCGGATCGGCTGAAAGCTATTTCAGTTCAGGATCTGGCATGACCAGACGTGTGTGTGGGTGCTGATGCTACCGCTGCTGCTGTGCTGCTCCTCCTCCTCCTCTGTCATACTGTATGCCTCCTTACTGTTTTTTTAAAAGCTTGGTGAGTCCCTGACATGATTTAATTATATTTTTTTAAAAAAAACAAACAAGGAAACTTTGTAAAACCCTTCATAAAATTCAGTAGGAGCACTTTAAAATATCATATGCTGCAGTCCTGCCAATACTACTTCATTATAGAAATAACTTTTTGATCTTTTTTCTCATTTAATTATTACTGTATGATATTTTAAGGGGAAGTACACCTATTTAATTTTATAGAGGTGCACAATAGGATGTTATAATTTGTATAATATAATGATATATAATTTAGAAATTTTAACTTATAGGTTTAATAAAATAAATTAAGGTTGTTGACTTTTGGCTGAATTTTAGTGATTTAAGTTCTTCTTTGTTAACTTTTAGGGAACCAATGCAAGAGATAAGGATCAGGCCAGCTCAATGCCTCCCTTGCTCATTCATTGAAGTTACTAGGGGGAAGGGTGAGGAGGAGGGAGGCAGTTAGAAGTTACACCCCACAGTAACAGTATGTAGTAGGGGGAAGGGTGAGGAGGAGGAGGGAGGCAGTTGTAGTTAGAGGTTACACCCCATGGCAACAGTAACTGGGCTGCCTGAAATGAGTTTTTTAGGTGCTAGTGCTGATTCCTTGGTGTGCCAAATGCTCTTCCTAGTGATGTTGTAATGGCAGGATTTGTTAATGTCTTTAGGGCAAAGACACACGGGGTGATTAGTCGCTGCAACTTTTAATTAATGCAGTCATGGCGACTAATCGAGGTGACTTTTTGAACATAATTTACAATTGCGTTGCCGCGACAAATCGCGCGGATTAAATCGCCCATGTGTCTTTGTCCTTAAGAGGGGCCTGGATGAGTTCTTGAACAAGCAGAATATCCAAGGTTATTGTGATACTAATATCTACAGTTAGTACTAGTGGTTGTATATATATGTGTATATATATATATATGTGTATATGTGTATATATATATGTATATATGTGTATATATATATATATATATATATATATATATATATATATATATATATATATATATATATATAATATATATATATAATATATATATATAGTATTTGCTTGTAAACAGGCACTCACGTCAAAGATAGAATAGCGATGCCTGGGTGCAGTCCCAATGGGTTTAGGAAAAATAGCAAGTAAAGATGTCCCGCACTCACAGGTCTTAAGTGAAATAAAGGTGTTTATTCAATCCACATCTAACGTTTCGGCTGCCTCCGCAGCCTTTCTCAAAGACAAAGTGAGAACACAAACAGTGCACTTATATAAGAAAACCATTGATGCCACGCTCGCACAGGGCCTACAGTGCGGCTACATTAATAAAGACACTTTTAATTTTCTCACCAGTGAACATCCAAAATGCCCTATTTTTTACACTTTACCAAAGATCCATAAGCATCCTACAAATCCCCCAGGACGGCCCATAGTGAGCGCCAGAAATTCCCTCCTACAACCTCTGTCCATGTATGTGGATCACTTCCTGCAGCCACTAGTGATAAAGTCCCCAACCTACATCAAGGACACAGGCGATCTATTACTCAAACTACAGGAACTCTACCCCTTACCAGAAGGGACCTTACTAGCCACTATGGATGTATCCTCCCTGTACACGGTCATACCAATCAACGAAGGCATCGCCAACATTAGAACCTTTCTCCTTAAACATCCAGCACCGGACAGACCTCCTACTGAATTTCTAATCACTTTACTTCAACACTGCTTAACTCTCAATTACTTCAAGTTCGAACTCTCGCATTATTTACAGATTAGCGGAACCAGTATGGGTTCGAATGTTGCTCCATCTTTTGCAAATTTGTACATGGCACATTACGAGCAAACCTACATTCTCCCTGTCTATGGAACCCATATCCACAAACTGTTCCGCTATATAGATGACCTGCTAATCCTTTGGACGGGCACAGTGGACCAATTCTGGGAGATGGTGCATGCACTTAACCAACTTCAATCAACTATACGTTTTACGGCACACCTTGACGCGAGCTCCACTGCATTCCTCGATCTCAACTTGACCGTGAATAATGCAGCTTTAACCACTACAACATATAGAAAGGCGACAGACCGCAATACCTTACTACACCACACGTCCTGCCATCCTCCGCATGTCCTAAAGAGCATCCCATACTCACAGATGATGAGGATGGTAAGAAACAATTCGGATTCCTGTACACTACACCAACAGACTGAGGATCTCAAAGCCCGCTTCCTACAAACGGGGTTACCAACCAAGGTAACTCGAACACAGTAAGTTGAGAGCCCTTGCTTATACACAAGAACAGGCTTTACACATCAACGACACCCGTGCACATACCGCACAAGATGATCGCTTGACCTTCATCACAACTTACACCCCTGACAAGCAACCTCTGATAGACTCTATCTTTTATCATTGGTCTGTAATTGAGAAGGATCGGACCCTTCCGCCCATATTCAGATCCCCTCCCCGGATAGCATACAGACGTGGCAGCAGCCTGAGGGACTTACTAATGAAAACTGATCCGGTTCACTGTTACCAGACATCAACTCCACAGTCCTGGTTGCCTACCACTAAGTTCGGATGCTACAGATGCCCTAACTGCATTACTTGTAACTCTCTCATCACGGGCCCCACTTTCAACCACCCACATTCTGGTCGGCCTATCACCATTCAACACAGAGTCACCTGCACCTCAAAATTCATCATTTACTTTATTAAATGCCCCTGCGGTCTCTTCTATGTCGGCAAGACCATCACCACTTTTCGTGACCGTATGGCTAATCACCGGTCTGCAATCCGTGCGGCTCTTGCAACCGGCAAAGCTGATACCCCTGTTGCAGCACATTTCCTCGCACACAAGCACTCTCTGGCCAGCCTACGAAGTATGATTATTGACTTTATACCTCCGCCAGCCCGTGGAGGCAACAGAGAGAAACTGCTATTACAAAAAGAATTGAAATGGATGCATAAACTTAATACAGTGAATCCTTACGGTTTAAATGAACTAGTTTCATATGCTTCCTTCTATCTGAAGTGATATCTGGACTTTATTGGATAACCTGATTGACTTTTATAGCTCTAAGTACCCTCTATTAGTTGGGTGTAATGTTAGCAACTTTGTTCTGCATTTGGCAATTATTGTATCTATATGTCTTTTGTGTTGCTCTAACTGAGTACGAATAGTTACTTTGTTTTGCCACTGTTAATATTGAATCTAGTTTCACCCTGGTTTCCCTTTCAGTGGCCCCCTTCAGTGTTGTTTTGTCCCCTCCTACATTCTTTTGCCACTTAACTCCTGTTCCAAGTGAAATTCCACTTTTGAGCATGTCACCTGCCAGCGACAGCTGTTACCTGCCGTTCTTTGTCCTGTATTTCTGTTTTTTGTCCACCCATTACCTAGTGCTGTAGGCTACTCTAGGCACACAATGTGAATACAGCCGGTTTGGCACACCATCTCTTCCCTCCGTTTTTCATTTCTCTATTTACATTCTCCCTTGAGTCTTTCTTTCTCCTTTTTTTGATTTCTTTATACATATAATTTTTACTTCTTTAGTTCCTTATTAGTGCTCTATGGAGCCAGCGATCTCGATATTTTTGGGCCCCTCATTCTGACAGCTTATTGCCCACGTATTGCCAATTTGTGTGGGGTACATGGTATAATAGTGAACACAGTACTGAGTCCAGGACCACAGACATGTAGGGTTCCACCACTCGTACAAGTGAACCAGCCATGCTCCAGCTTACTTTATAACTACACAACCATGGGATAATTGTGTATACAGTACTGCCATTTGGGCCACATTCAGTGGTTCCACAGAGCGTGCTTGCGTACCACCCATGCCTGACTAAACAGTCGCTGGCCATAATGATCCACTGGCTCCTCGGTGGTATGCTGACAGACATAAATTGCCAGCAGTCTGGCCATATTGTTTAACAGTATTTATTAAAATCTCTTAATATAAGTCGCCTCCATTCAGGGCTGATATCTGCCAACCAGCTTCGTTTATTTTCCATACTTGCAGGGGGTGCATGTTTATCTGCACCCTAATTACCACATTGGCTTGTTTGGGGGGCGCTGTCAGTGAAGCCTGAGCTCACTTTCACTTTATCTACCAGATCGCAGCACCTCTACTTTTCACTTAACTGGGAGCGTGCTAATGCTTGATCGCTATCTCTACTTCCTCCTTCCGCTACGGCTGTGCTTTTACTCTGATAAGCACACAACGGTGCCTTTGAAGTCACAGTAACGCTCCCACACAGCCATATCAGCGCGATCCTCCGACAGTAAGATAACCTTTTGCCTTTCCTTTCACTTAATATCTTTGTCCTTCACGTGCCTCTACTACTCGGCAACTTATGCTTATCTAGAACATATGTGTGTTGCAGTTCAGCACTACTGTCGGTATGGGTTTTGTGTATATATATATTTCCTATTTTTGTTTCTTATTTGTATTTACTTTACTGTTTTCCTGCCCCCATTGTATGTTAATTTCCGGTATTATGTATACTCGTTTTTTGACATCTGTTTTTTTTTACTCTTATGTATATGTTTGTTTCTTTTGGACTCGTATAGGCTAATTAGATGTATCACACATCTTGTGACGTCATAGTTTTGGCGCCAAACTGTGGTTTTTTCAGTGCACTGTTTGTGTTCTCACTTTGTCTTTGAGAAAGGCTGCGGAGGCAGCCGAAACGTTAGATGTGGATTGAATAAACACCTTTATTTCACTTAAGACCTGTGAGTGCGGGACATCTTTACTTGCTATATATATATATATATATATATATATATATATATATATATATATATATATATATATATATATATATATATATATATATATATATATATATATATATATATATATATATATATATATATATATATAGTTTATATATGTGTTAGTAATCAATTGGTAAGTATAGGTTTGTGGGTGCTGGGTTTACTTGGAAGGGTTGAACTTAATGGACTCTGGTCTTTTTTCAACCCTATGTTACTATCGTATAGGAATAAAACTCCCTGCAACCCCCAAAACCTGCAGCTGCTCAGCCATTTACTTAATTGTCATAATTCAGAGCTAAATGGAGTTGCCTTATTGTTTTTCTTTGACTATATGGGTACAGTTTATTGTGTGCCCAGAACATTCCTTCTCTGTATATTTGTATTTATACATATGGGTAGGGAGGTGCCATAGTGTTTCCCTTAGACAGTAAAGTATGGGGGTACAGCTTATTGTGTGCCCAGAACATTCCCTCTCTGTATATTTGTATTTATACATATGGGTAGGGGGTGCCATAGTGTTTCCCTTAGACAGTACAGTATGGGGGTACAGATTATTGTGTGCCCAGAACATTCCTTCCTTGTATATTTGTATTTATACATATGGGTAGGGAGGTGCCATAGTGTTTCCCTTAGACAGTACAGTATGGGGGTACAGCTTATTGTGTGCCCAGAACATTCCTTCTCTGTATATTTGTATTTATACATATGGGTAGGAGGTGCCATAGTGTTTTTCCTTAGACAGTACAGTATGGGGGTACAGCTTATTGTGTGCCCAGAACATTCCTTCTCTGTATATTTGTATTTATACATATGGGTAGCGGGTCCCATAGTGTTTCCCTTAGACAGTACAGTATGGGGGTACAGCTTGTGTGCCCAGAACATTCCTTCTCTGTATATTTGTATTTATACATATGGGTAGGAGGTGCCATAGTGTTTCCCTTAGACAGTACAGTATGGGGGTACAGATTATTGTTTGCCCAGAACATTCCTTCTCTTATCTTAATTTCACTACTAATAATAATAACATTCACAAACAATTAGAAACATCAGGATAAAAATTATGGGAAATTAGGAAAAACATTATGTAAAATCAGGGGAAAAGTACCCACTAAAATGCATTATAAATCTGTGGGACCACAAAAAATAAAGTTGTATAATTAATTTATAGGTCTTAAAACAGTGACTTATTTGGAGAATTTTTGGTCATTTCGAAAATTTGACCCAATCTGGTGAGTTTGTTGTTGCAGCAGTGTGTATTTCTAGGGGTGCATGCCATGTTTCCTTTCAGCAGAACATCAGATTTAATATAACCTCAACCTGAGTCAAATTGTACTTTTTAATATGTATTTTGCAGCTCAGGCCCTATATAGGGGATCTAGAACTGTGCTTGGGCTGTTCAGCTATAGAACTAAGCATTTAGCCTGCTTGAATATGTGATGTATCAGATTACAATACACAAAAGCCATCCATATCCTCCTGTAAATTATATCTGGTGCTTAGTGATGTCATCAGTTATAATCGGAGCTTAGTGATGTCATTTCTGTCACATGACTCACTGAAACTTCTGTATTATAATTAATAATGTATCCCCTGTAGAAAAATTAGGATATTATAAGGTAGGTACCTTATAATAAGTCACATGACCCTATCCTTATATTTTACAATAGCGGGTACATTATTCACTGTGTAACACTATGTTATGAAAGTTTGTTAGCGCGACTGACACAGAGCATAAATATCTAACTTGGATTTCCCACACTCGGATGTATTAAAGAGTAAGCACATTTTCCCAGGTTGGGGTTATATTTGCCAGTTCCGTTAACTCAACTTATTTAGCAGTGACTAAAATTAATGGCTGGAATTGTTTTTTCTCGTCCCCCAATGATAGCTTTTTCTGTAACTACTAACCACTTATTAGCAGAAATGGCTGATTACTCAGAGTCACCTAAGAAAAAAAGCTGTATGTTTAATGATAATTGGCGGAAAGAACACCCATTTCTGCAGAAGTCAAGGTGAGGTTCTTCATTTGCCTTCTGTGAGCTTTGCAGGGCTGACTTTTCAGTGGGCCACGGTGGCTACAATGACATCACAAGACATATTGCCACTGACAAACATATTGGATCTGCAAAAGCTGTGACACAGTCCAAAGGCTTAATGTCAATGTTCTCTGACCCAAGATCTGCGGAAAGTGTTCCCAAAGCAGAAGTGCTTTTCACTGGTTTCCTCGTAGAACACAATATGTCCCTTGCCAGCAGTGATCATGTCAGTCAGTTATTTAAAAAGATGTTTCCAGATTCGAAGATTGCAGAGAACTATGCTTGTTCGTCCACTAAAACAACACATATCATTCAGGGTGCAATTGCTCCTGAAGCATTGAGCAATGTCAGGGGAGTAAGTTCAAGGAAGGACAAATATTTTGGTCTCTCCCTAGACGCAAGCTCTGAAGAGTTTGAAAAATATTTTCCAGTACTGGTCACCTATGAACACCCAGACACTGGCCTGATAGTAACTGAGTTTTTAGATATGGTTGCTTGCGCATCAAGTAGAGCCCAGGATCTATTTGAGGCAGTTAACACAGTTCTTAAAAAACAGTGTAGACTGGAATATGTGTGCAACATATTCAGCAGATAATGCTGCCAATATGCAAGGAAAACACAACAGTGTACTATCAAGGATAAAGGCAAGCCAAGCTTCTGAGCAAAAAGTGTATGCTGTGGGTTGCCCATGTCATTTAGTTCATCTGATGGCCGAGCATGCAGCGAAAATGCTGTCCGTAAATGTCTAAGATTTTATTATTGATGTTTATTATCATTTCCAAAAGAGTTCAAAAAGAGTGGCTACTCTTCAGGACTATATGTCCTTTTGTAATACAGGGGTTAGAAAAATCGTTAAGCATGTGAAAACAAGATGGCTATCGCTGGAGAAGGCAGAAGAGCGGACCTTATTTACATGGGATGCTATTAAATCATATTTTGTTAGTACATTTGAGGAAGAACAAGGGGTTTCTCTTGGTGCCAGAGAAAAAAGGATTCTACAAACAGTGCAAGATCCAGTTTCCAAGCTCTACTTTTTATTTTTACACTCTGTATTTCCAGTGTTCAATGCATTCAATGTTCTTCTCCAGACAGAAGCACAGATGGTACATGTCTTGCACCCTATAGGGACCTGCTAGTGAGGTTTGGTAAACCATCAGCAGTTGCTGGGGCAGAAAGAATAACAGACATCAGTTACCATGACCAAGCACTGCATCTACCAGTAAATGAAATCATGCTTGGCTTTGAAACAAGGAGAGAGAATCTGTTGGGCACTGCCAGGTTTAAAGTATTTATCACAGAAGCTGTACATTTTTTTTTGCAAGGCTCTTGATTATATGAAAAAATCAATGCCTTTGGAGGACCAGGTACTGCAAAACCTCTCCTTTTTAAATCCGAACACCCGATTATCCTCTACCATAGAGGAACTGCAGGCTGTTATATCTAGATTTCCAAATGTAGTCAAATCCCAGGACATGGACAGGTTGTTCAAAGAATTTAGGGAATACCAAACCATCGATCTTCCAGCTTTTCACAACGAAAGAATAGATGAATTCTGGCAGAAATGATCCCTTATACAAGATCCTGTGACTGGCCAGCCTCAGTATAGAAGACTTTGTAAACTGGCAAAGTTTATATGTCTTATCCCTCACAGCAATGCCACATGTGAGAGGTTATTTAGCACAGTCAGAAAAATAATAACTGACCAACGAAGTTCCTTAGGAAAGAATCCCATAACCCAACAGCCTGGCCCAAACGTCTATGAGGAAGCAACCACAGTAAGAAATACTCTTTATGCGATTCTTGCCTCCAAAATTAATCTATTCTCCCAGACAAAGTGCCACCAGTGGCAGCCTTCCTCTCACCTGCTGAAAAAGGCTAAATCTGCCACTTACACCAGTTTGTCCAGCCGTAGACAGACTTCCTCTTCATCTAGGTTGGATCCATCAGGTGCTGGGAGTGAATGCACAACTGGGCCTAGCAGTGAACCAATGGCTGCTACTGGTAAGGAATCCACATCTAGCAGGGAGCCATCCTCTGTCGCTGTTAGGGGCACTTCAGCTTTATCCAGCAAGGAGCCATCCACTGGTTCTAGCAGCGAACAATCCACTATGGTTGTTAGGGAACCTTCAGCTGGGCCTAGCAGGGAAGCATCTGCACCTCTTCCCAAGAAGCATATAGCTGTCCACAGAAAAAAGGCCATAGGGGCAGCTAAAAAGCAACAAACACTTTATTCAAAACCATCAACTAAGCCATCTCAGGAAACTGCAGCTGAACCTGCCAGCAAAGATGATGATGATGTTTTTATTATTGACTGATTTTCAGAAGAAACATTACATTAAACACATTATGTTAAAGTTAAAAAATAAAACTGTTCTGATATTTATAAACATTATTTAAAGTTTAATCACAACTGAGTGTCATTTATACATTTTTTTATACATTGATAATGCAATGTGTCATTAGGGGAGCAGTTACTGAGTGCTGCTAATAGTAGGGTAGTGGGTGTCTGTCATGAAAAGCTTCTACCACACTGTGCTATTAAATAATGAGAGCCACAATGTAGCTCTGCTTGTGGGCCACTGTGTCTGCCTTAAAAATACTAGAGCACAATGTGTCTCTGATGGAAAAGGGGTGTGTTTTTACAAAGCGGGTGTGACTTCTGGGGGTGTGGCCTTCTAGTGGGCGTGGGCGGCAGAACTTTTTGTCCCTCTTTCTCATTTTCAAATGTTGGGAGGTATGCCTAAGTGCCACAGAACGTAGATTCTACGTCCTGGGGTACTTCCGGGTTTGGGAGCGGAGAAGCGGCTTTTCAAGCCGCTCCTTCACTCCCCGCTCGTTCCCCAGCCTGCAGACAATAGTCAGAGGTGGCACGCCTGGATTTCACGATCGCCTTCTGCCTTTCTCTGCTCCCCCCCCTGCTGGCCCCCCTGCTTCCTGCTGCTCATACTCACTCCCGGACTGCTGCGTGTGTGTCTCCCTGCAGATCAAGCAATCTCCTACACAGGTAAGTGGCAAAAACACACACATAATACACTAATACACACTTATACTCACATTTACACACAAACACATACATTTTAGGGGAGTTCGGAGATTTCAAACATTCACAACACTTACACACACTTACTTGCATACATGCACACAAAACACATTTTACCATGTGTACACACACACTTACACACTTATGTAATTTTTTTTCTAATCGCATCGTTTTTATTCTTGCCTGAAAAAAATGTTTTATTGCCATTGCGGATAGTGCTAACCGCACTGCGCAATACCTTTTGTGTATTATTTTGGTGTTTCTACTACATTTTCTGTGATTTTGGTGCATTTTTGGGTATTTTACTGCATGTTTAGCCATTTTATAGCATTTTCAGTTATGCATAGTTCTTGTTCGCTTGACTTTGTCTGTAAAACTTATTTGCCCTAGCCAAAATACTCAAATTGTTATTCTGCCCGCAGATATTAGGCAAAAAAAAAAGTGATTTTTTTTTTAATTTTTATCAATTGTTGCTTTTTTTTACATCGTTTTGTTACTTGTCTTTGCACATGGACATTTTGTCTGCTGTATTTCAATTTGGCTTCCTCTGTATCCCACATAGTTTGGTAAATCTATTCATATTGGGCATCAAACTGTTCAGTAGACCCCTAGAGTTCATAGTTAGAATGTTTTATGTTGGTACGTTACTAAATGTGGGGTACATAATGGGGCAACATGCAAGCTTTGTGACGATTTTCAGAAATGTCACAAAAACCGTTCTGTTTAGCATAGCTTTGTAGATTGGTAGTTTGCAGTAGAAAGATGTATTTACCCATTTTTGTTTTGTCAGAATGTGTACTTTCAGAAAATATATGGTTTTCTAGGGTCTCCATACTGTTAGGGGGTCGTATGGCACATAATACACATACCGGGTGCAAAAACTGCATGAGCCGGAGCGTCTTATGTGAAAATTCATATGCACTATTTTTACTTGGGTGCCCCTGTACCCCACATAGTTTGGTAAATCTATGCATATAGGGCATCAAACTGTTCAGTAGACCCCTGGGGTTCATATTTAGAATGTTTTATGTTGATACGGTACAAAATGTGGGGGTACATAATGGGGTAAAATGCAAGCTTTGTGACAATTTTCAGAAATGTCATAAAAACCGTTCTGTTTAGCATAGCTTTGTAGTTTGGTAGTTTGTAGTAGAAAGATGTATTTACCCATTTTTGTTTTGTCAGAATGTGTACTTTTGGAAAATGTATAGTTTTCTAGGGTCTCCTTACTGTTAGGGGGTCTTATGCCGCATAATGCACATGCCGGTAGCTTATATTGCAGTGTATACACTTTGTATGCACTAACTTCCTTTTGGGGTCTCTAAATGCCAGATACATCGGTGACCCTATGCACAATGGGCATCAAACTGTTCAGCGGACCCTTGGCTTTCATATTTAGGATGTATTTTCTTGGTAACTAATGTTATGTGGGAGATATGGTGCTTGAAAGTGGAAGATTTGATGTGATTTTCAGGTATATTTCACCAAAACTAGCAATTTTGGGAAAGCACTGCGACTCAGTAGTTTGGAGTAGAAAGACATGGGTACCAATTTTGAATTCGCCCGAATGTGCACTTTCCAAAAATATATGGTTTTGGGGGGTCAATGTATTTTTTTTGTGTTTTTACCCCACAGAAAATGCAGTAAACGTGTTGAATTTTCAGTAGCTAAAGAGATCTCTGGGGCAATTTCTATGCACTAACTTCCTTATGGGGTCTCTAAATGCCAGATACATCGGTGATCCTATGCACAATGGGCATCAAACTGTTCAGTGGACCCTTGGCTTTCATATTTAGGGTGTGTTTTCTTGGTACCTAATGTTATGTGGGAGATAAGGTGCTTGAAAGTGGAAGATTTGAGGTGATTTTTTTAGAATTTTCATAATTTTTTATAGAAAATGCTAAATTCAGTAAAGCATTGCCGTTTGGTACTTAGGAGTTGGAAGACATAGTTACCCATTTCGGATTCGTCAGAATGTGTAGTTTTCAAAAATATATGGTTTCCTGGGGTAAACCTAATGTTCCAGGATTTTTGGCTTTGGAATCTAAAGTATGCCGTATTCTGCTGTAATGCTTTGAAAATTTAGTAATTTACTGCTGGGAGTTTTTGATCTATAGAAGTCAGAAATCTCAATAAAACTATACATATCAGGTATTGGCATGTTTGGGAGACATGAGGCTTTCCAAATCAGTTGAAATTTTGTCCATAAAATAAAGTGTTTCTGGTAGAAATCCTTATATCATGAAAAATAGCATTTTTCTTTTTTTTTTTTTGTATTTCAAGCTCTAAATCTTGTTCCAGAAGTGGCCCCCAGTAAAAGCCCCTACATTGAGAGAGCACAGAATGTTTACAAAACGTCTGGCACTGGGGGGAACTGAAATGACGAATTCGGCTGGCACTTAAAGGGTTAAAACTATTGTCTGATTGTCTGTCATTTGTAGAATGTTGTTTCCATTGCATTGCATTTGCATTCAAAGGCCTCCAGTGGGGGGGGGGTACAATAGACACTGCCACTAATAGGAAAGTAATCCTTTTGTCTTTTCATTAGGAATTCAATGGGACTTCTGTCTAGATTGATTTTTATACCATGTCTGTCATTTGTTGTACAGAACATAGGGCAAGAAAGGCCCAGGAGAGTGACAAAGGCAATCTTGCATATGAACACAGGTTATGGGAATATATATACATGTATACACATAGGTCTATTTTTATATTAACATTATTACACATCCGTATATACATAGATGTATGTGTATAGATAGAGATATATACTATCTATATACGTAATTAAGCCTGTGTGTCAAACGTGTGTGTGTGTAAACATACATACACACATACACACACATATACACACATACATAGACAGACAGTTAGCAGCACATGCCAGGACTTTGCAAAAAAATGAAAGGTTTATTTGAAAAAAAAAGGTCCAACGTTTCGAGCACTAACGGTACTCTTCCTCAGGGACAAACCAAAAGACTGTGTCCAACCACCCCCCCTAAATACCCAACCACAGAAAAATGGCACCAAAATATAGTAGATTGTAACCATGGTAACCAATATAAACAAAAAATGCTAGTACGTAAAAAAGCAAGTAGTGATCAAATCAGACAAGTACCATAATCTAACAAATGAATCATGGGTAAATGAATAGTTGCAAAACATGATTGAAGTGGTGTATACAATGTAACTATAGACAGGAGATTATGAGGCGGCTATCTGACAGCGCCACCTATCGCAAACTTGACAGGGATCCCACTTGGGCTTTCAAACAAATTATTGATACCTCGTTACAGTGTGGCCTGAACAGTGACTACATTAATACAGATACTTTGAATTTTTTTTATACCTTGCCGAAAATTCCCAAGAGTCTGACTTACACCACCAGGACGACCCATCGCGAGTGCAAGAGACTCACTACTCCAACCACTCTATGTATGTGGATCATGTCTTACAGTCCCTTGTTAAGGACCTTTGCACATATATCCAGGACACTGGTGACCTACTACGTAAACTACAGGGGCTTTATCCTCTACCTACAGGGACCGAACTTGCAACAATGGATGTTTCTTTCCTTTACACGATGATACCAATCGAGGGGGGTTTAGTGAACATCAAAATCTTCTTAACCACCCAGACAAGGACAGACCACCCACGAAATTTCTTCTGTCTCTCCTTGATCACCGCTTCACAATTAGAATTTTCACACTATTAGCAGATCAAAGGGACCAACATACTTTTGTGGACTGGCACACAAGCAATTTAATACCATGATTAACTGAACCAGCTGCCTTCTTCAATGCTTCATGGCACACATTGATGATCTCTCCACCTCTTTCCTCGACTTAACACTAAAGTGAACAACTCAACACTCCAGGAAAGAAATGGATTGCAACGGGGTCAGGTATGGCTTTGTGGGAGACATGCTGGGGGGGGAATTGCTGCTGAAGGGATATGCTGGGGGACAGGTATGGGCTTTGTGGGAGACAAGCTGGGGGGAATTGCTGCTGAAGGGAATCGCTGGAGGTCAGGTATGGGCTTTGTGGGAGACAAGCTGGGGGGAATTGCTGCTGAAGGGAATCGCTGGGGGTCAGGTATGGGGGGATGGCTGCTGAAGGGATATGCTGGGGGTCAGGTATGGGCTTTGTGGGAGACAAGCTGGGGGGGATGGCTGCTGAAGGGATATGCTGGGGGTCAGGTATGGGCTTTGCGGGAGACAAGCTGGGGGGAATTGCTGCTGAAGGGAATCACTGGGGGACAGGTATGGGGGGAATGGCTGCTGAAGGGATATGCTGGGGGTCAGGTATGGGCTTTGTGGGAGACACGCTGGGGGGATGGCTGCTGAAGTAGAAAATGCTGGGGGACAGGTATGGGCTTTGTGGGAGACACGCTGGGGGGAATGGCTGCTGAAGTAGAAAATGCTGGGGGACAGGTATGGGCTTTGTGGGAGACACGCTGGGGGGAATGGCTGCTGAAGTAGAAAATGCTGGGGGACAGGTATGGGCTTTGTGGGAGACACGCTGGGGGGATGGCTGCTGAAGTAGAAAATGCTGGGGGACAGGTATGGGCTTTGTGGGAGACACGCTGGGGGGAATGGCTGCTGAAGGGATATGCTGGGGGTAAGGTATGGGGCTGATTGAGGGAAAGGCCGTGTGATTTAAAACCTCTAAGCCATTATTTGGAATATATACTGTTAGTATTGTGCTATTTGTTATTCATATCTTTATATATTCTTCATTTTTTAGATTATGGCACCAAAGAAGCTAATTATGTCGAGTGAACATCACCCAGAATCACAAAGAACAAAGATGGTCAGTGTATACTTATCTAAATCTATATCTATAAATCTATATATCTACTTATTAAAAATTATTTTCAGCACTGATTCAGGCCACTTGCTCTAACTTTTCTTACAGAAAGCTTCACACATAGTAATACTCACTGTTACCGACACTAGTTTTTCATAATTCTGGCATTCTGTCCTGATATAAAGTTCACAGAGTGCCCATTATTAGTGCTGTTGTGACACGGCTCTTTATAGATATACTCCATTCCCACCATTCCCTACTCCAGCAGAGTTCGCACATTCACACACCCCACTTTGTGTGCACTTTGTAATTCAGTGAATAGCAGATAATTTCAAACAGAATTTTCCTTGTTGCACATCTGAATTAGTTCAGACTAACCTGTGTTTTTATTTTTTTTCCTGTTATAAAGCAATCCCAAGGGCACGTTGACCCCACATGTTTTGGCAATGAGCCTGTCCGAGACACACAGACTGTACGTCGCTAAAGCCCGAGAACAGAAAATCGAGTCGGGACAACTACGTGGTGTAGAGGTGGGAATTGCATGCCAATGAAGACAGAAGAAGAATCCTACTGTTGCATGGAGCTATCAAATGTCAACAAGAAATATCTACTAGATGGTTGCATCTGCCATAGCAGAAAATTTAGGAGACAATGGGGCCGATTCACTAAAGTGCGATAAAACGCACGCTATTTATAAAAAATTTTGCATCTAAAATTTGCTGACAACGCACGATTCACTATAAGCACCCTTGCGTTATATTACGCGCGATACAGCATGCGATATTTTAGTTGCGAAAATTCTACGTGCACTAAATAACGCGCGCGAAACGCGTGCGCTACTTTTCGCACGTGCGCCAATAAAAGCACAGCGGTAACGCATGCGTGCTAATTAGCGCACGCAATTGCCATGCGACTTGACGCACGCACCAGCATAAAACTGGCGCCATTTTGCACATTTGCCCTGGGAGAGCACAGAAGTGCTAGAGATTGTTTTTTGGGTGATATTAATATTGATTTTGATATTGATATAGTTATGGCAAGCAAAAAACAGGTTGCTAAGAGGACGGAGCACATTGAAACACCTGTGGTGTCAGCCAGCTCTGGCACTGATGCAGAAGAGGTGCCCCTTTATCAAGGCAGCCCTGATGTATCTGAGGGTACAGAGTACCAGCCCCAGGAGGCGAGTGGAGAGAGCGAGGAGGTTCCCCCCACCTCATCATCTGGGAAGAGGAAGGAGACAGCAGGAGGGGAGGCTTCGCCAGTTCAAATTCTCAGGAGAAATTGATAGGGGCAACAATGAGTAACAAAAAGTGACTGCGTTAAGGCTTGCTTATTGGAGACAACACAATAAAACCATTTGTATATTTTCTTTAGATCAGGAACTGGAGGTGGCCCTTCTAAGCGGGTCCATTACACCCAGTATGAGGAGCTGCTGCTGCCTTTCCTACACCGGGAGAGTGCGAGGTGTCTCTGGCACCTTTGATACAGACCAGAATGTTGGCCAAGGTAGGTATAATGACAGTAATACAAGTGTATTTACTCTTGCAGAGAAGCTTAAGATTAAGGTTAAACAATCTTTTCTCCAACAGATTCATCCCCACCTGGGCCAAGCAGGCGCAGACAAACGGCATCTGCTCCCATTCCAGGTATTATTCTTAACAAATTTGGGTCGACCTGTGTTTAGTGTTAGGCTTGTGCAGTAGCATAATAATGAATTGTGTGTGTGTATATTGCAACTGTTTCAGTTCCAGGAGTGCGGTGTATTGCTAATAAGATAGGGGTGTTATTTGTCAAGTGTGCCTTGCTGGGTTAGGTGCAGTCAGTTCATCTTGTACTTTTGGACAGTCAGTCTTTTCAAATTGATTTTACCTTTTTGCCTCATTTGGAATGAATCAATGTCCACAAATATTTGTCAAAATAAACTTGGTCATGTTTTAACAAAACAGAAAACATTGTCCATAAAGTTTGTCTGGCATCATGAACATATGAATATAATCCAAAATTAAATAAAGTTTCTTATTTTTTTCCCAAAGGTGGACACTCCTTGTGTGGGCTCTACTCCCCACAGCACCATCCTGCAATTGAAGGAGAAACATTTAGTGGGGAGGAAAGTGAGAGAGGGTCCCACGTCGGTGGCA
This sequence comes from Xenopus tropicalis, assembly GCF_000004195.4. Classification (NCBI taxonomy): domain Eukaryota; kingdom Metazoa; phylum Chordata; class Amphibia; order Anura; family Pipidae; genus Xenopus; species Xenopus tropicalis. The sequence continues at coordinate 154,537,990 of NC_030681.2, forward strand.
GCGACGTGGCCTTCTCCTCAGATGAGAAGCTGGCCAACATTCCCCAGCAGCAGCTCCAACCCAGCCCACCGGAGAGAATGTGGCCCCCAGGGAACAGGATAAAAATAGGTTCCACAAATCCCTAATCTGGTACCACAAAGCGCTAATGAGAAAAATGGACCAACTGCATGTTGACTTGTGTGTGGCCACTAACGTCTACAATGCAGGTCAGGCACGGCAAGCCGCACACGAGTCTGTAATGCTAAACCTCTATCAAGACAGCGAGGCACGAAGGGCACAACATGAGGCTAAGATGGTGAGCCTCCAGCAGGCCAGACATCAAAGTCAATCCCAACATGAGGCTGCCATGTTGAGCCTGCAGGAGGAGCAGGTAGAGCTTAAAAAAGTTAAAAACTGGCTCTGTTGGCTGAACAAAATGCTGCACCAAAGCCAACAGAGCCCACAAGCTCTACCAGCGCAGCTCCCCCTCCTGCAGGTTCAACAAGGCAGCTTCATAAGAGAAAATAAATTGGGCACGGTGCAATTAGAGATTTGTGGAACCTTTTCTTTGGCCTATTTTTTTTTTCTTTCTTGCCAGGTGTTAAACCTGTTAAAAAAAATATTTGGGAAGTGTTCCCTGAAAATAAATATTTTTTTTTTGGGGGGGGGGGGGGGGGGGGGAAGTTGTTTCTTGTGTATGGGATTAAAGATTGTAGGTACTTACAGGCAAAATAACCCGTTATAATTACAGATGCATGTACAGGTAACTCTTCAGAGAGGGGATATCTGAAACTCACAGAGGTGGGAATGCTGTGGGGTTACTCTGATAGGATTACCAAAGTATCATGCAACTCAGAGACAGGTGTTACTTGTTAGAGTTGCATGAATGGATGTGTGAAGAGTTCTGAAACTGCCGGGGTACAGATGTTAGAACAGCTTTGTATGTAGCAGACAGATGGTGTCGAAGGCCCCCGCCTCTGTTTAGGGATGGTTTCTCCACTTTAACATGAATGGCCTCTTTTACACCTCTTTCAAACCAGCGGTCTTTGTGCAAAATTTGGACATTGCTATTTTCAAAGAAGTGTCCCATGTCTTTTATGTGTAGAAATACAGCAGAGTCCTGGCCTGTAGAATTCGCCCTCCTACATTGAGCCATTTGCTTAGAGAGCAGTTGCTTTGTCTCCCCAATGTAAAGGTCTGTGCACTCCTCGCTACACTGTAGCCTGTACATTCAGGATAAAAGTTCCCATACCGGTAATAAAAAACAAAACAAAAAAACTGTATACTCTTACTGTATGTTACTAAAAACATTGATAAAGTGCACAACAATTAGTGTCATAAGCCATATCTTCAGCAAAATAGTCACGTGCGCTTAGAAACTTTTTCTTAGAAAGTTAAAAATTTTCCCTTTGGATCTGGAAACTTGATCGTATACCTGTACCATCCTGTGTGGTTCCTGAAATAAGAAGCAATTATCCAGAATGCTGGGGACCAAGGGTATTCCAGATAAGGGGTCTTTCCATAATTTGGATCTCCATACCTTAACTCTACTAAAAAATCAATAAAACATTAAACCCAATAGGATTGTTTTGCATCCAATAAGGGGTAATTATATCTTAGTTGGGATCAAGTACAGGTACTGTTTTATTATTACAGAGAAAAGGGAATCATTTAACCATTAAATAAACCCAATAGGGCTGTTCTGCCCCAATAAGGGGTAATTATATCTTAGTTGGGATCAAGTACAGGTACTGTTTTATTATTACAGAGAAAAGGGAATCATTTAACCATTAAATAAACCCAATAGGGCTGTTCTGCCCCCAATAAGGGGTAATTATATCTTAGTTGGGATCAAGTACGGGTACTGTTTTATTATTACAGAGAAAAGGAAATCATTTAACCATGAAATAAACCCAATAGGGCTGTTCTGCCCCCAATAAGGGGTAATTATATCTTAGTTGGGATCAAGTACAGGTACTGTTTTATTATTACAGAGAAAATGGAATCATTTAACCATGAAATAAACCCAATAGGGCTGTTCTGCCCCAATAAGGGGTAATTATATCTTAGTTGGGATCAAGTACAGGTACTGTTTTATTATTACAGAGAAAAGGGAATCATTTAACCATTAAATAAACCCAATAGGGCTGTTCTGCCCCCAATAAGGGGTAATTATATCTTAGTTGGGATCAAGTACAGGTACTGTTTTATTATTACAGAGAAAAGGGAATCATTTAACCATTAAATAAACCCAATAGGGCTGTTCTGCCCCAATAAGGGGTAATTATATCTTAGTTGGGATCAAGTACGGGTACTGTTTTATTATTACAGAGAAAAGGAAATCATTTAACCATGAAATAAACCCAATAGGGCTGTTCTGCCCCAATAAGGGGTAATTATATCTTAGTTGGGATCAAGTACAGGTACTGTTTATTACAGAGAAAAAGGAAATCAGTTTTAAAATTCTAAATTAATTGATTAATATAAAGTCTATGAGAGACAGGTTTTCCATAATTTGGAGCTTTCTGGATAATGAGTTTCCAGATAAGGGGTCCCATACCTATATTGGCTTTCTGTTGAGAAATCCTAAGAAGGTGTATATCCAAACGGCGAATACGCTATAGGCTAATTTATGAAGCGACCTGAAAAATAAAATTCTTATTTGTTGTAGAGTATAATATGCAACAATTACATTTAGAAATGTAATAAGTATAAGGAAAATATAGTATACAGTATTATAAAGGGACAGAATAATTATGTAGAAAAATGCCATATCAGGGTTTTCATTACGTTTTACAGGTGAAGAAACATTTGTTCCACTGTGTGTGGTGGTGGAGGGGAACGATAGATTACTTTGTACCTTGGTACGTTGCTTCCATTTAGAAAAAAATTAACCTGACCCTGATACCCTTCGGCCAATGTTAATAAAATGGGTTTTGATTGTTATTCGCTTTTGTTTACTAAAAATAGAGGTGGGGGGGTGCTCACATTTAGCAGTTGATGTAATTAATTTGGGTCTCCGCAATCCTTTCACTTCCAGCAAAAAATCTCCATATCAAAGGGTTTTTCTGGGAATGGGAGTTGGGCAGTACGGCTACTACAGGAGCCATAAAAACTCCCAACAATCTTTGAACAGTGGGAAATGTGTGTTTCTTATCAACCCCATCTGATCAGTTGGTAGGTGGGGGCAGTGGCTGAAAAGGTGTATAAATGTGGGCTGGCCAGAAGTCTGAGGAGCATCATCAAGGGAAGCCATGATCAGCTGGCTAGAGAAAAGGAACTGGGTGGCTACTATACTGAACCCACGGTAAAAGGAAAAGGTGGGGGGAGTTCCTTGTACCAAGCCAGAGAGAGGAGGGTGGGTCACTTAAAGGGGGATCTGTGCACCAAACTGATGGAGGCATCCCCCCAGTCTGACACTTCTCAGGCCTCCGCTACTCCTCACATCCAGCAGAGAGCGGGAGTGGAAAACATCTCAGGAGACAACATGGCTGGGCCTGGAAACATGACTGAGGAGCAGCTGAGCTACTGTTTCCTTCCTGCACCGGGAGGGCTATGATAACATCCCTCAAGGAACTCCCAGATCCAGTCAATCCACAGGGGGATAATGCGGAGGCTGTGGTGGCGAATTAGGTGGAACTTTGGCTTGAACCTGAGGGTCCGTGTCCTACAGCGGCACCCAGATTTAGCTGATGAGCTACGGGGCAGGGACCTCCTTCCTATTGTGTCTTACCCCATGGAACTTAAACTGTGTATTTATATTTTACTTTATTACACTTGTCCTCCGTGTGTGTATTGTAAGACTGTACAGTGCTGCATATCCTTATAGTGCTTTAGAACGTTATACAAAGCCATATTTAGAAACGGAGGCCATCGTTTCCAAAGTTTAGCCCATACTTAGATTGAAAAAGTAGACAATTCTCAATGTAATGTCTGTCACAGAAAAGTAGCAAGAAAAAAAAATGATGCCTGGAGAGCTGCCCAGACATGAACCTCCTTTGGATCCAGAATTTGGAGGTTCATATATACTACAGTTATAGATCCGGCTGCAGGCAACATTGAGCCAATTACAGAAGACACCTTAAAAACAATTCAGTTCAGTTAAAATCTGAGAACCTGAACTATAACGATAACTATGCAGTAGTGATGAGCGAATCTGCCCCATTTCACTTCGCCAAAAAATCCACGGGAAAATTTGCGAAGCAGTGAAAATCCGCAAAATGCGTTTGTTGCCGATACACCAGAACAGCAGCGCTCTCACACTGCTATATATGAATTTGGCACGTGCGCACTTAATATCTGATTATGCTCATAATGTAATGAACTTGCTTGACGTAATGAAATCACAAGGCTAATGTAAATAGCACAATCATGATATTTAATGAATCTGTTTTAACCATTAATCATTGTGTGTATTGATTTTATAAACTCAGGTCCTGATTAATTTTAAAATTAAAGTCTTAAATTTGCTATCTCTGTGTATTTTGATACTGGGGTGGACCCCATTTGCTCAGTGGAATTTGCACTTCAGACAACTATTATTGGTTATTTGTGTTAGTTTAAAATCTGAGCACCTGAACTTTAACGATAACTATGCAGAAGCGATGAGCAAATCTGTCCCATTTCACTTCACCGGAAAATTCGCAAAGCGGCGAAAATCTGCAAAATGCGTTTGTTGCTGGAATTTTTTTGTCGCACATTTTTTTTGCCATGACCGCGTGACATTGACATTTTTTGCAGCGGGTTTTCACTGAAGTTCCACGAAACAAATCGCCAATGGCAAAATGCAGAAATTCACTCTTTACTACTATGCTGTACCAAAAAAGCCCAGCCTTTCTCAAATAACCAGCATCGATATAGAGGAAACTATCGAGACAGACAGTCCATTCCGTAAAAACAAACAAAACTGTCTCACTGGCTGCTACAGACTCCTGTATGACCACAACTTACACTCTCCCACCTACACAAACCTGTTTGCGGTCTATAAAACTCTACTCACTTTGAACAAGTTTTTTCAAAGCTGAATATAGTAAAAAATCGTTTAAGATCTATGATTGGGCAGGAACTCCTTGAGGCTTTCCTTCCTAATATCCCTTTTAGTTTATTGCAATTGATAACTTTGGCAAGGTCATCGTCACTCTTGCAAAAGTGCGATAAAAGTGCACTTACAATGTAAACAAGTAAACCTAACTTTATTCAAGAGTCCCATTTTGTATCAGGGGGTGCGGCCCTTCATATCAGGCTGGTAGGCCCCAGTCACCCATTCCAAAACGGCTACTGAACATATACAAACTATCAGAATTGATTGATAAAGCAAATGTGGAAGAAGCAGTTTCACCAAAGATACAACCTTTACAGAAAAACTCATCAGCAACAGTTCATTCTTCAAACACAATGACTTGGCCAACGGCTGTATCTCAAAATGTCCAACACGGTGTTGATCCACCTTGCCATGCATCAGTTGTCGATACTGACAATTGATTTTGATTCATTTGAATTTGATTTATGGAACTATGGCTGAAATAAAATGAACATGTCTTTAATAATATGGAATTCACAAATGATGTCAGGTCACATCTGTGGGTAATTTATCAATAAAATGGTCTTAACGGTTCATCTTTACCAGTCTAAGAAATGAGAGCATTTGCTTGGGGGAGAGCATTTGCTGGGGGAGAGCATTTGCTGGGGGAGAGCATTTGCTGGGGGAGAGCATTTGCTTGGGGGAGAGCATTTGCTTGGGGGAGAGCATTTGCTGGGGGAGAGCATTTGCTTGGGGGAGAGCATTTGCTTGGGGGAGAGCATTTGCTTGGGGGAGAGCATTTGCTTGGGGGAGAGCATTTGCTGGGGGAGAGCATTTGCTTGGGGGAGAGCATTTGCTTGGGGGAGAGCATTTGCTGGGGGAGAGCATTTGCTGGGGGAGAGCATTTGCAAGGGTGATTTGTTCCAAAGTGATCTGAACGAGTTTAACAAGGAGTTAATGAAATAACATCTCTTCCTCTGCTTATTTCAGGTAAATCTGCTATATCTGCACTCTGTTCATCTCTTCTGTGGCCCTGTTGTCTGCATTTGTACAGTTTTTATTGGTAATTTTTATTTTTGGCACTAGGCAAAATCTATAGATTATTAGCTCTTTCTGTAGTTTTGTACATTATGACCCCCCCATAAAACTCCTCTGTAAATAAACTCTGTAAGTCACAATCAGTTGGGATTCCCCAGACCTGTGTACAGAGCTGCCCAGCTTTTGCCTCTCCCTATTTATTAAGACTTTTAGGGGAGAGCATTTGCTGGGGTTGAGCATTTGCAAGGGTGATTTGTTCCAAAGTGATTCGTTTACAAGTGATCTGAACGAGTTTAACAAGGAGTTAATGAAAGGAGAACTACAAGGAGAGTCAATACAGATCAATTCACTAATGCACTGAGGAACCATCTCTACTGCCATTCTCTGAAGCTACAAGACTACAAGATTTAAGAGCTAGATTCCTAAAAAGGGGATACCCAAATCGATGATTAAAAAGGGCCTATCGAAGGGCGCTTGACACTGACCGTTGCACCCTGTGGCGGGACCAAAGTGCAGAGCCATCCCAACACTCCCAACAGATCAAGTGCATAGGTCAGGGCCGGAACTAGGGATAGGCAGAAGAGGCAGCTGCCTAGGGCGCAACGATTGAGGGGCCTCTCCTGCCTACCCCTAGTGCTACTTTGTCATTGCCTCCGCCGCTTGTCATTAGCGGCGGAGGCAATGACCAATCTAATCACCGGGGAGGTGGGCGGAGTTGGCAGACCAGGTTGCCTAGGGCGTCCGGTCGGCTTGGCCCGCCCCTGGCATAGGTACATTTAGCAACCAATGGAATGACGTAAAAAAGATTCCTGGAAGATTCTGAAGGGGGATCGGGATTTGGCATCGGTACTACCGCACAAACCTATGATGATAGCCAGACGAGCAGAGAATCTTAGTGACATATTAGTACACAGTCACGTCACAGAAAGTAAACCAGAGAAAATACATTAAGCCCAACAGTCGGTTCATATAAAATGTTTTAAATGTGAGGCTTGCAAACATATGAAACCCACAAAAGAATTCAGCAGTTCTGATTTTACACGCACATATAAAGTCAAGCAGTTTATTAACTGCCGGACGTCAGGGGTCATATACATAGGGATGTGCAGTTGTCCCAAACTATATATGTGGGTAAGACTTTCAGAGAATCAAGGAAACGAGTTCTGGAGCACATAGGGACAATTACGCGGGATGGCGATACTCCCCTGGCGAGGCACAAATCGGATATACAAGCAATCAGATTCTTTGGCATTGAGAAAGTACAACTCGGCACAAGGAAAGGGGTCTTAGATAAGGTTTTACTAAGAAAAGAATGCCAGTGGATCTACAGACTGCAAACTAAATCACCTTTAGGACTGAATGAAGGTTTCAGCTATACACCCTTTATTAATAAGGGTTAATGTTTCAGTTGTCATTGACAGGCTTATTCTACTTACTAAATACACACTACAATTTTTTTAATAAATTATATTTTGAGTTACGTGGAATATATTTTTGCTGTTTTGTTAATTTATGATTATACTATAATTATTTCAGCAACTATTTACATTCAACTTACACCTAACTATATTTTTAATCGATATGTGACATGACATGTTCATACATGTAGTTGAGACTTGATCTCTAGATGGCGCTGTGGGACTCTGTACGTCATCACTAGTGGACTATTTAAAGGGCTTCATACACGTGAGTCACTCATAGTTTGCCCTTGAGAAAGTCACTTTATGTGACGAAACGCGTCGGGCGGGAGGGAGGGGTTGGGTGCATGCCAGTTAGTGAAGGAGAAAGAATCGGCGGATAGGCGGCTCATGATAGTCGCAGTTAGCAGAGAGGCAGGGAGGCGTGCCTTGAATGGGAGGGAGCGGGTAGGGGATTTAAGGTTGGCTACTACTTGCCTGCCGTTTCTATGCAGGCACACTCTTTAAACAGATATAATAGTGTTTTTGGGGGAACTGTTAAGATCGCTAAAATAACTATATTATGGCTGCTTTTTTTGGAGATGGAGTTGGAGTTGGGAAAGTGCCATATTACTAGCATATGAAAGCGGGCCACCTAGTGGACGCTATGATCTAGTATCTCTGATTGTACTGCACTGATGTTATGATGATCTTGAACATACTTGAGGTAAAATGCCCCCACGCCTTATGTTGTTCCTACAAGCTTAAGGTTAACTATTGACCTCTATCTTGCCCCTTATAATAAGTATAAATTGCACGCACCCCGCTAGAAATCCACTGTCACCATAGTGCTGGCTGTGTATACACCTACCCCTCCCCTAAGTACTCCTCATATTAATACTGTTGCCACTTGGTGTAAATAAATGATATCTGTAGAATATTTATTGATCAATTGGATCTGGTAAAAAAACGAATGAAATCTGCAATATGTACATTGATTGATCAGCAAGAGTTTCCAATTGAGGTATATGTCGCTCACTATTTCATCAGGTGTAATTGTGGAATCATGGATATTGATTAACGAATAAGTTGTGTATTGTTCATTCCAGCCATATGATTGGCACAATTAAATCGAGATAATTAGGTACTGATTTAATGAATGTCACCTATTTAATCATTTGTATACGCTTTTAACAATATTTATTAAACAATGTTTTATTCTTCCAAATATAGACAAAGCACTAAAGTTTTCTCTAATCTGTTTTTCAAGACTGCACCTCACCTGATAATGGCAAAATGCACTTCACTTCTACTAATTGTATGCATGGTGCTCCCTAAGGCAGTCTCTTCCTTTAACCCCCCTGTTATCTGTCCATACTCCATCCACATATCCTCCTCCCTGCTCCCATCTACATACTCCGGCTCCTTTACCCTCTATAACTACTTACACCTCTGTCCCCCGGTTACTGTCCGTACGCGGAGGCGCAATCATTTCAAATCCTCTGCTCACATCTCTTCACTTTTTTCCTACTGTTGCTGGCTGCAGGGGATGTCTCTCCTACTGTTGCTGGCTGCAGGGGATGTCGCTCCTACTATTGCTGGCTGCAGGGGATGTCTCTCCTACTATTGCTGGCTGCAGGGGATGTCTCTCCTACTATTGCTGTCTGCAGGGGATGTCACTCCTACTGTTGCTGGCTGCAGGGGATGTCTCTCCTACTATTGCTGGCTGCAGGGGATGTCTCTCCTACTATTGCTGGCTGCAGGGGATGTCTCTCCTACTATTGCTGGCTGCAGGGGATGTCTCGCCAAACCCCGGGCCCTGTTCCATACCTACTTATCTGTCCTCGTCCTTCTGCCCCACTGCTTAAAGTCTTTTGGTCCTCTGCTGTTTCTAACCTTATTCAGGTTCCCACTCTTCCCTCCTCCTGCCTCCCGTTTTCCTGTGCCCTTCTTAATGTCCGTTCCGTGACTAACAAAGCTACACTAATCCCTGATCTGTTCTGCTCTAAATCATTCCATCTCCTCGCACTAACAGAAACCCGGCTTTTCAGAATGACACCCCCACTGAAGCTGCGCTCTCTCATGGTGGTCTGTCTTTCTCCCACACCCCCCGGGCCACTGGACGTGGTGGTGGAGTTGGAATCCTCTCCTCCCATTGTCGGTTCGCACCTATTCCTACTCCTCCAGCTTTTTTGTTTAATTCATTTGAGGTGCATGCCCATCAAATCTTCCATCCTATGTACGGGTGGCTGTCATTTACAGGCCCCCGTCAGCCTCCTCCCCTGCTCCCTTCCTCTCTGATTTTGAAACCTGGCTCTCCTTTTTCCTCTCTACTGACGGCCCTGCAATCATCCTTGGGGATTTCAACTCCCACATTGATGATCCCTCGCAACCCTGGCCCTCACGTTTTCTCCGCCTAACCTCCTCCTTTGAACTCCAGCAGTGGACAAATGCTCCGACTCATAAGGATGGCCACTTTCTGGATTTAGTCTTTACTAAAAATCTGTCCCTGTCTGATTTTAACAGTGTCCCCTTCCCCTTCTCACATTTTCTGTCTCTCACTCTCCCTCCCAACCTGCTCCTTCCCCTGATTTATTAATTAGAAATACACGGGACGTAGAACTCCCGGCCTTAGCTCGCTCTTTCAGGTCCAGTCTCTCCTCCTTCGATGAGATGTCGGACCCTGATACCCTGGTTAGCAAGTACAACAGTATACTAGCCTCCACCATTGACCTAGTTGCACCCCTTCAGCCTAAGCGCACTCGGGTGCAAAACCCCCGCCCCTGGCTGAATGCGCACACCAAATTATTACGCTCCTGTGTGAGGTCTGCGGAACGTATGTGGAGGAGATCCCGTACACAAGCAGACTTTATCCATTATAAATTCCTATTGGCCTGCCTCAATTCTGCCCTGTCGAAGGCTAAACGGGAATACTATAACACCCTTATAAATAACAATAAATCCAACCCGCGACGCCTGTTTTCTATATTTAATACCCTTCTGCGTCCCTCGCAAACCCCATTACCTCACCCTATGCACTCTCCCCAGAATTTTGCCGATTTCTTCATGAACAAAGTGGAGTCCATCCGCAATCAGATTCCCGCCTCTACTAATACAAACCAGCTCCTCCTTCCTCAGCCCCCCTCTGCATGTCTTAGCTCTTTTGGTCCCGTAACTGTTCCCGAGGTCTCCCACCTTCTTTTGTCGGCTCCGCTCACCACTTGCTCTCTGGACCCCATGCCTTCTTCTCTGCTCAAACACTGCATTCCTGAACTTACTCCAGCTCTTACTTACATCTTCAACTCTTCTGACTTCTGGAAGTTTCCCCTCTTCATTCAAACAGGCCTGTGTCAAGCCTATCCTAAAAAAGGCCACTCTGGACCAGTCCTGTCTCTCTAACTACCGTCCTGTCTCGCTCCTACCGCTTGCCTCCAAAATCTTAGAGTGTATTGTCTTCTCCCGTATAACTAACTTCCTTAATGCCCATAATTTATTAGACCCGCTGCAATCTGGCTTTCGGCCTGCGCACTCTACTGAGACAGCGTTGTGCAGTTACAAACGATCTTCAGGTGCCAAAGCCAATGGTCACTTTTCCGTACTAATCCTCCTAGATCTATCAGCTGCGTTTGATACGGTTGACCACTCCCTCCTGATGCAAATTCTGCATTCGATTGGTCTCCGTAGTCAGGCTGCATCCTGGATTTCTTCTTACCTCTCTAACCATTCATTCACTGTCTCCTATGCTAACAAAATCTCATCTCCAGTTCCTCTTAATGTGGGGGTACCCCAAGGCTCTGTACTTGGCCCGTTGTTCTCCCTTTACATGCTGTCCAAATTTATTTGTCGACCCCTTCGTTAACAGTTGAAACTGAGACTCAAATCGCTAACTGCCTCCTGGCTATCTCTAACTGGATGAACCAACGCCACCTCAAACTGAACCTAACAAAAACTGAACTAATGATCTTTCCGCCTAAGCCTGGTCCTACCCCCCTTTTCTATCTCTATTGATGGCACCCTCATCAACCCAGTCGATTCGGCGTGTTGTTTGGGGGTGATCTTTGACTCCAGTCTCTCCTTCTCTGACCATATTAACTCCACTGTCAAAACCTGTCACTTTTTCTTACGCAATATTGCCAAAATTCGTCCCTTTCTCTCTATTGCAACAGCCAGGCTGCTCATGCATGCTCTCATCCTATCCTGACTGGGCTACTGTAACCTGCTGCTAACCGGCCTCCCTAACTCCCATCTTTCCCCTCTACAGTCTATATTAAATACTGCAGCCAGAATTCTCCTCCTCTCATCCAGGAGAGTTCAGGCCCTTCCCCTGCTAAAGGCCTTATCGTGGCTTCCTATTAAACAAAGAATATCTTGCAAACTCCTCCTCTTAACCTTCAAAGCCCTCCATTCCTCTGCTCACTACATCTCGTCCCTTGTGTCTCCGCACGTTCCTGGCCAACTCCTTCGTTCCTCGCAGAGCAACCGCTTGGTTGCGCCCCACACTACTACTGCTGTTTCCCACCTTAATCCTTTCTGCCTTGCTGCCCCTCACATTGGGAATGCCCTCCCTGATTTCCTCCAGAGAGAATCCTCCCTCAGTCGTCTTTTTAAAACCAAACTAAAAGACCACCTTTTGGAGCCCTTACCCAGCACCTGATCTAGGAACTGGCACTTATATTGTAGTGTCACCCACTGTGACCCACAGCACTTATATTTGCCTATTTGTGTCTGTAAGTTACCCCTCCCATATAGATTGTAAGCTCTACGGGGCAGGGACCTCCATCCTCTTGTGTCTTTGACTCAACTTATTGCAACTGTATCTTGTATTTATTTGTATTTATTGTTATACTTTGTATTTATCTATTATTATCTGAATAACCCCATTTGTATTAATGAATTCTACTGTACAGCGCTGCGTACATAAGTAGCACTTTATAAATAAAAATATACATACATACAAAAATGTTATATATATTTCAGCTAATTGACCTGACTGACAAACTGAAATTAAAAAACACTTCCCTTAAGCGTTAAACTAAAAAGATGTTATACAAGGCATTGCCCTCGGGACAGTGACAATAAGAGTTCGTGGGATTGCCTGTGTTACTCAGTGTGTATCTTGTCGTATGTAAGTGACCCCGGAGCAGCAGTTGATGCAAGCAGACTCTAAGGGGAAAACTGGCAGCACTGGGAGGGGGGGCTGGAAACATAGGGAAGGACATGGGGAAGGACAGGGGGGCACTAATGGCAGGGGGCAGGGATGTTGGGGCTCAAAATGGGACAGTAAAGGCTAATCAGGGAGACAAGTTTGTGACAGGCAAAAGGGGCAGTAGGAAGGGTAGGGGGGCTGTTCCACAGCTTGTACAAACCAACAGACTTGCCATTTTGGGTGAAGATGCTGGGGAAGACTGCTCTGAGCTAGCATGTATGGAGCAGGCTGACTCTGTTCACCCTGAGGGGCAGTACCTCCAATATAGGTGGGGTAATAGTGCTAGTAAGGGAAGACAGGTTATAGTGGATTCAATTAGAAAGATAGGGTAATTTGTCGCAAAGACCCTACATGCTGAACTGTGTGTTGCTTGCCTGGTGCTAGGGTTCGGCATGTGGTGGAACGAGTGGACAAGTTATTGGGAGAGGCTGGGGAAGACCTGGTGGGCTTGGTACACATAGGTACCAATGACAAAAAAACCAGGTGAAAATTTGAGGGCAAGAACTTCCAAGGTAATTTTCTCAGTGTGCCATGTACCTGTTAAGAGGGCAGTGGGAGCTCAGGGAGATTAATGCATGGCCAAAGGATTTGTGTAGGGAGATGGGATTTGGGTTTCTCCAGAACTGGGCTGATTTCTCAATTGGCTACAAGCTCTTTGCCAGGGATGGGCTGCACCTCAATGATGATGGGGCAGCTGATTTGGGGGAGAAGATGGCTGGAGGAGAATTTAAACTAGAAGTGGGGGGGGGGAGATTCAGTGTGATTCTGGTGAGGACAGGATAGAGGAGGTAGTGAAAATAGTAAAGGAAAATGGGAGAACAGACTTGCTTGGGGGTACTGATAATGGTAGGGAGAACCATATACAGTAATTTGTAATATTACTTCCCACAATAAAGATATTTTGTTATCACTTTAATGAGTGGTACTTTGACCATAATACTTACACAAAATGTTATAATAAATCCATGAATTTCTACATTGGCATCACAAGTCAGACACTGGGCTTTACATATCACACATATACCCACTCTGAAAGCTTCCTAAGGGGGATAGGAGAGCACGTCCAGAAGTCTATAAGTAAAAGAACCTAGAGTGGATTGTGTGTAAGTATCAGAGGCATTGACACAGGGAGTACAACAAAGTGTATTCTGCTTTCCGTAAGTATGGACCTTATTAATAATTTGAACTAAGAGCAAATTAGAATTTAAAATTCCGAATGACTTGTCTGATGCAAAATTATGGTCGTATCTTTATAGTCAGTGTTGTAATGTCAATGGTTAAAACATTTAACATGTTAATGTGCTGTAATGAGAGGGACACTGAGGTTACAGGCTCTCTGAAATTTTGAATTAACAGAAACAACTAGTTCTGAGATTCTGGCAGAGATAGAAAAACAATGTCAGACTGACAGAAATTGAGTCCGTTCTGCACCAAAGTAAAGGGACATGTTTCTGTGATCACTAAAGAACAGGGACAATCCCAGAGTATGCCGAATTAGACTATCAAACGGCAAAGTTAAAATAAAAAATTGAAAAACATGTTAAAAATTGCCGAGACCTTTCCAAAGTTTGATAAGTGCAGAACGTTGATAGAAAATAGTCACATATTTGAGACTTAATGCTCGGAAGCACAAAAAATACCCTGTTTAAAAGATGGCTACCTGTGTCTCTAACAAGTCAGTTGCCAGAATTAAATATGAAAGTCAAACAACTTATTTACTAATGGCGAGATTCCTTCTGTAGAACTGATCAGTAGATTTGAGACATGCAAGTTACAGGATGAGGTTTTTGCATTTGCAGCATTGTGTGAAAAAGCCTACAGACTGGTCATAGAATTACTGATGTAAATCAACCAACAACCCAAGGCCACGATCAATGAGTTTGTGCAAAAATGTATATTTCTTGATCCTGTAGCTATTGTGCATGCATCCAGTTGCAGGTCTTTCCAAGAAACAATAGCTTATATTGAGAAATATAGATTAGAACTAGTGATGAGTGAATCTGTCCCATGGTGCTTGGCCGAAAAATTTGCGAATCTTTCAAAAGATTCGTGAAACAGCAAAAAATTCGTGAAACTGAAAATGACGCACATCAAAAAAAAAAAAAAAAAAAAAGTCGCCCGCGGCTATTATTGACACCCGCGACAATTTTTGGACGCACGGCAAATTTTTCATCCGTTTCGAGAAACAATCCGCCAATGGCGAAACGCAGAAATTCGTCGCGAATCCATGCCTGGCGAAACATTTCGCCCATCACTAATTAGAACTTCTGTCACGCAGAAGTTCCTGAGAGGAGAAGTTGTAAAGAAAGCCAATTCCTATGAATTTTCAGTCATTCCTGCAGAAAATTGGGGCACTTAATCGAGAAATGCTTCAGTTTATGTCAATGTACAAATAGAATTAATAAAACTAATTCTATGAGAAAAGGAGAAAGTCAGATGAATAGGGATTCACAAGACTCTGGTATTCAGAACAGCTGCAATCCCAAACTGACCAGCACAACCCATACAGGTCAGGAGAGAAGGAGCTAAGGGTTAATGTTAATTTGACCTAAATTATGCACTAAAGGTTTGCAAGATTTGTATTAACCAAAGGTTTCAGGGTTGTTGTAAATGCAAAGTTAATATAAAACATGGAAATGTGTTGTGTTTAAATAGCCCATCTTTCACATATATATTTAAAGCAGGTCCCATATAATTTTGCCTAATATGGGCAAGGGTGTCTCCAGATTTACAAGGCTATTGATTGATGAAACCCGGAAAGACCATAGTTGCAATAAATCCTTCCCGAACCTAAAGCAGGTCAGAGAGAGAAGCAATACAAACCCTGGCCAATAACTCCAATATTGCGATCAGACCAATGGACAAGGGCGAACCGCACAAAGATCACAAAACAATTAACAGATGAGTTAGTTATATGAGCGACTACCAGTGGATCCAACAGAAGTTAAAACGTAGGATTGACTATACCTTACAGATGGGTCTTACCCTTGGCTTTCTCAATGAAAACCCATCTCACCAACAACTTTCCCATTTGCCCCAATCACAAGAGTTACATCCCCACCTGGACATCCAATTGTGAGTGCCCGTGACTCCTTACTGCAACCCTTGGCCATGTTTGTAGACCATTTTTTACAACCAGTGGTGTTCATAATACACCTACGTACATTAAAGACTCGGGGGACTTTCTGAACAAACTATACAAAGCATGCCCCTTACCAACCAATATGAAACTTGCCACCATGGATGTCTCCTCCTTGTATACTGTTATACTGAGTAAGGAGGGTTTAAATTTAGTAAAAGAAGCTCTCTCCAAATCTCCAGGTCGACAATGGCCAAATTCTGATTTCCTACTGGAATTACTGGATTACTGTTTAACCATGAATTATTTTTGTAGCAATATGTATGGGGACAAACAATGGTGTTAGGGGTAGACATATTGCACACAGGATTTGAATACAAGGGCTGTATA
This sequence comes from Xenopus tropicalis, assembly GCF_000004195.4. Classification (NCBI taxonomy): domain Eukaryota; kingdom Metazoa; phylum Chordata; class Amphibia; order Anura; family Pipidae; genus Xenopus; species Xenopus tropicalis. Next base: position 154,554,099 of record NC_030681.2, read on the forward strand.
ATTAATTGACACATTCTTGGTAGTTCCTGACTACTTCAAAGTATTATCAGAGACTCCAAGTCAAGTAGTAGACGTTTATCTGTAATTTTATGACCCAGATACTAGTTTTACCTACTTCAAAGAATCACTTCTAATCAAATGCAAAATAAGTTAGGGCTATACAGGATGCTTATCTTTGTATCTATTATTCCCAACTTATATGCTAATGTTCAAGGTGATCTAACAGCAGGAGACCCCGAGAAACAACCTGTAGGAGGGGTCTTTTGTATTTCAAAGTGGAATTGTTTATACAGTTGTTATTGGTAAAGAAACATCTAAAGAAATTAGTTGGTTCAACTAAAACAATGAGATTAAGATACACGTTTAAACTTGTTGTGAGCCAATCAGAACCATTCCCCATTTTGGTCAATGGGATAGAAACAGTATAACCAGGGAGCTGGATTGATGATTTTTCAAGAAGTTAGGTTAGGGAGAAGTCCTGAAGGCTGATCCCTATAGAACAGATCCTGTGGGCATATTTAAAGGAACTCTGTATCACTTGCTGTCTCTGGGCTGGATAATCGAAATAAATTAGCTTCATCTCTGGAAAAGAACCGTGGTTGTTTCCTTTTACCTGGCTGTGGTAAATATTGGAATATCCAGCATATTTGTAATATACTACATCTACACTATACACAACATTTTGGTGCCGTGACCCTGATTGATTTAATAAATCGCAACAATTTTAAGTTTGAATTCATATTTTTTTATAATTAAGTATGGGTTCCAATGTTGCCCCTTCGTTTGCCATCTTATTCATGTCACATTATGAACAGACTCACATTATTCCCACATATGGAGTACACATATACAGAATATTTTGTTTCATCGATCTGTTTTTACCCTAGACTGGTACAAATGAACAATTCCTACGTATGATCCAGGAACTCAACTCACTTATATCCACCATACGTCTCAAAGCCACAATGATTATCAAAAAATTTGAACACAACATATAGGAAGGAGACTGATCATAACGCTCTACCGTACCATACTAACAGGCTGGTGGCTGGTTGAATCAACTTGCTTTCATTTCAACAAAAAAGGGATAAGTATTCTTTAGTAACTTTATCACAACCATTGTGTTTTTTTTGTAACTGTTGGGTTTTATTTTTTTTTTTCAAAAGTAATTGTTGTTTTTGGTGCTAATTTTCAAAGTTTGTGGGATCCATAGGCTTACAGCAGGTTACATTCCCTTGTAATTACCCTCAGTTTGAGGTGGGTGGGGTTTGATTAGTTCACCTTTACAGACTGTATAAATAGAACCACTGGCAGTCCAGTGCAGCTTGCTCTGGTGGTAGGTGCTCTGTAAGTGATTGCTGTTTAAGTCGGGGCTCTGTAAGTGGAGTTATAAACTCAGGGAGTTAAACACTAAGGGAGTTCAAAACAAGGTAAAACAAGGTATTTACTACAAGTCCTTTCACCTTTTTTTGTTTAACTGTTCTTGTAACTGGGAGAATGAGTGGTAGCAACATTGAAGGTCTGACACAGTGCACAGCCTGCCACATGTATGCGGTTGTGGAACAGTTCCAAAGTGCCACCTCTGTTGTGGATGTGAGCGAATTGCCACTTTAGAGGCTCGTGTTAGGGTCCTAGAGGAACACGTTGCAACACTGCGTTTGATTGACAATTTTGAAAGAAGTCTCTTGCTAACTGAACAAGAACTACCGGGGTCAGATAGTAGGGGGGGAGGGGAGCAGCAAAAGGATGATAGGGCAGTAAGCTGGGTGACAGTTAGACAATCTATTATGGGGAAAAGGAAAAGGGAGGCTGCTCCAGGGTTTGCGCATCCCAACAGATTTGCCAGATTGTGTGAAGAAGATGGGAGTGTGAACTGGCGTTTCTAGATGAGGCTGATCTCTCAGCCGGGAGACCAGTTTCACTAGTAGTGGTGGGGAGGAGAGCAGAGCTAGGCCTAAACAGATGGTGGTTATAGGGGATTCGATCATTAGGAAAGTGGACAGGGTAATCTGTCAAGCGGATCGCTTCAACCGGACGGTTTGCGGTCTTCCTGGTGCCAGGGTTCGGCATGTGGTTGATCGGGTTGACACATTATTGGGAGGGGCTGGGCATGATCCGGCTGTCTTGGTACATATCGGTACTAACGACAAAATGAACGGTAGGTGGGGGACCTTAAAGAGTGAGTTCAGGGATCTAGGTTCTAAGATTAAGGAAAGGTCCTCCAATGTCATTTTTTCAGAAATTTTGCCGGTGCCGCGTGCTAGTTTAGGGAGACAGCGGGAGCTTAGGGAGCTAAATGCGTGGCTAAAGTCTTGGTGTAGGAAGGGTTTGGGTTCCTAGAGCACTGGGCTGACTTTTCCTTGGGGTACAATCTATACAGCCCTGACGGATTGCACCTCAATGGAAGGGGGTCTGCTGTGCTAGGGGAGAGAATGGTTAAGAGGTTGGAGGAGTGTTTAAACTAGACAAGGGGTGGGTGGGTGAGCTAGAATTCCATGGGAAAATTAGTGTAGACGGGGTAGGGGGGCATATAGTTTATCAGATAAGGAGCTTCCGTTACAAGGAAAGCAGTCTCATAATTGCCTTAGCTCTAATTCTCCCTTAGCTAATGTAAACATCAGAGGGAGAAGTAGTAATCTCCGCTGCATGCTGGCTAATGCGCGTAGCTTGTCAGGTAAATTAGGGGAGCTGCAGGCTATTGCATGTATTGAAAATTATGATTTAATAGGTATCACTGAGACCTGGTGGGATGAAAAATGCGACTGGGCTGCGAATTTAAATGGGTATACGCTTTTTAGGAGGGACAGAGAGATTAAAAAGGGTGGAGGGGTTTGTCTTTACGTAAAGTCAGACTTAAAGCCATGTAATAAAGACATTACCAATGAAAATGTCGAATCTCTTTGGGTAGAAATTTCAGTAGGGCTGAAGGTCACAAAGAAAATGATCATTGGTGTATGCTATAAACCCCCCGTATAGATGAGGGGGATGAGTCCCAGCTATTGTTGCAAATGGAGGAGGCTTCAAAACTGGGTCAAGTTGTTGTTATGGGGGGCTTTAATTATCCGGACATTGACTGGAGTAATGGGGTGGCTAAGTCAGAAAAAGCTAGTAGGTTTGTAACTATGCTAAATGGCAACTTTTTATTTCAGGCGGTTTAAGAACCTACTAGGAATGACTATTTTGGACCTGGTGATTTCTAATAATAATAATGAACTTATCTCTAACATTTGTGTGGGGGGGGGGCATTTGGGGAACAGTGATCCCAACATGGTCTCCTTTGAGATAATGCTGCAGAGACAGCGCTATAAGGGAGTAACTAAAACGCTCAATTTTAGACGTGCAGACTTTGCCAGTATAAGGGCATCTCTGCAATGTGTCAACTGGGAAAGGCTTTTCATGGGGTTAGACACAGAAGGAAAATGGAACATCTTTAAAACATTGCTTTGCAGGTATACACAGCAGTATATCCCCCTTGTAAATGTAAGGATCTCCAAAATTGGGCCCCTAGGATGGTTACCCCCAGGTTAGACCCCAAGGGTGGGTAGTACTTAAATAGTGCAACACCTTGGGTGGTTGGCACTTAAATAGTTAACAGGGAGTTAGCTTCCCTGTAGTTCAGGGTTATGGCCACAGGGTGGTACAATTAGTATATAAGGCTGTGCAGCCATGTGCTGCCAGGGACCCCTCTGGCTAGAGGCTAGTGACAGGCCAGGGTATAGTTAGGGAGCTAACTGTTATAGGCCGCTCTAGGAGGGGCAGACAGGTTATTTAGCCGGGCAGCTTGGCCCCTACAGGAGCTTATATGAGATTAAGATCTCCCAGTACTCATTGCTGGAGTCAGGGAACTAAGTGGAAGGAATAGGAGGTTTGCCTAATCCAAGGGGTAGCCGGTGGATATTACCGGGGTGAGGTCTGCTGAGGGGGTGTCCGCTTGGCGGGAGTACCGGGAAGTGCCCTAGAGAGGGGCTTCTGGCGAGAAGTACCGGAGGGAACCCCAAGGAGGGTCGCCTGGCAGGGGTATTGCTGGTATCCCAGGAGAGAGGGCCTCCTAAGGAACGGTGTTCCCTGATTGTACGGTGACTTCTGCAAAGCCTGTCTGTCAAGCTACAATAAAAGACATCACTTGGTTCATCATAACATCTGAGTGCAGTGTCTTACTATCTGGAGGATCCACTCGGCCTGGTAAGAATCTACCCCAGGGAGGGGGCAAGGTGCCAGGAGTGTTGGGAATCCCCAAGCAGAAGCATAATATCAAGTTCTCAGGAAGGGAGTTACATTTCAGTCTGTCCCTATACTGGGTGGAGGCACGCCAAATAATACAGCAACATCTGTTCCCCATAGTAAGCGGGGCTCAGGATCCTGTTAGTGCCACAAGTAATAAGCAGGTAACAGCACATTCTCTAAAGTGGGCTAAATAAGCAAGGAGAGGCATCGCAAAGCAAAACCTTTATGGCTGAATAAAAGTGTTAGTGTCGAGGTTGGTAAGAAAAAACCTGCTTTTAGGGCATTCAAGTTAGCTGGGACAGCAGGGACTTTCATCAGGTACAAGGGGGCAAATAAAGCAGCAAAAAAGCTATCAGGCAAGCTAAAATAGAGATGGAAAGGGATATTGCAGCTAGGGGTAAAAAGAATCCAAAATTATTTTTTAATTATGTGAATAGTAAAAAAATGAAGCAAGAAGGGGTGGGAACCTTATTATCACGGGGGGGTAAGTTGGTTGATGAGAACGGGGAAAAAGCTGAAATTTTGAACTCTTATTTTTCATCTGTCTATACATCTGAGGAGCCAGATAATGAAGGCTTCCCTTTTAATATGCCCAGTTCTAGTAATTTAGCTACTGACGTGTGGGTCACTCGGGGGGGAATTCAAGAGACTTGAACATGTAAAGGTAAACAAAGGTCCAGGGCCGGATGGGATTCATCCCAGGGTATTAAATGAGCTGAGCGCTGTGATTGCCAAACCTCTTCACTTAATTTTTCAGGATTCATTGAGGTCTGGCATGGTGCCGAGAGACTGGCGGATTGCTAATATGGTGCCTTTATTTAAAAAGGGATCCCGTTCTCAGCCTGAAAACTATAGGCCTGTTAGTCTGACATCAGTAGTAGGAAAACTTCTGGAAGGGGTAATAAGGGATAGGGTACTTGAATACATTGCAGTACACAATACTATTAGATTGTGCCAGCATGGTTTTATGCGTAACAGATCTTGCCAGACTAATTTAGTTGCCTTTTATGAGGAGGTGAGTAGGAACCTTGATGCTGGAATGGCAGTGGATGGGATCTACTTGGACTTTGCTAAAGCGTTTGATACAGTACCTCACAGAAGGTTAATGATCAAATTGAGGAATATTGGCCTAGAACATAATATTTGTAATTGGATAGAGAACTGGCTGAAGGATAGAGTACAAAGAGTGGGGGTAAATGGAACATTTTCTAATTGGACCAGTGTGGTTAGTGGGTACCGCAGGGGTCAGTCCTTGGTCCTTTGCTTTTTAACTTGTTTATTAATGACCTGGAGGGGGGCATAGACAGTACTGTTTCTATTTTTGCTGATGACACAAAATTGTGCAAAACTATAAGTTCCATGCAGGATGCTGCCGCTTTGCAGAGCGATTTGACAAAATTGGAAAACTGGGCAGCAAACTGGAAAGAGGTTCAATGTTGATAAGTGCAAAGTTATGCACTTTGGTAGAAATATAAACGCGAACTATCTACTGAATGGGAGTGTGTTGGGGGGGGATCCTTAATAGAGAAGGATCTGGGTTTTTTTGTTCATAACAAGTTGTCTAATGCCAGGCAGTGTCATTCTGTGGCTACTAAAGCAAATAAAGTGCTGTCTTGTATAAAAAAGGGCATTGACTCAAGGGATGAGAACATAATTTTGCCCCTTTATAGGTCCCTGGTAAGGCCTCACCTTGAGTATGGGGGGCAGTTACAGTGAGTATGGGGGGCAGTTACAGTGAGTATGCAGTGCAGTTTTGGGCTCCAGTCCTTAAGAAGGATATTAATGAGCTGGAGAGAGTGCAGAGACTGCAACTAAACTGGTAAAGGGGATGGAAGGGTTAAACTATGAGGTGAGACTGTCGAGGTTGGGGTTGTTTTCTCTGGAAAAGAGGGGCTTGCGAGGGGACATGATTACTCTGTACAAGTACATTAGAGGGGATTATAGGCAGTTGGGGGATGTTCTTTTTTCCCATAAAAACAATCAGCGCACCAGAGGCCCCCCCTTTAGATTAGAGGAACGGAGCTTCCATTTGAAGCAGCGTAGGTGGTTTTTCACGGTGAGGGAGTTGGGGAATGCCCTTCCTAGTGATGGGGTAATGGCAGATTCTATTAATGCCTATAAGAGGGGCCTGGATGAGTTCTTGAACAATCAGAATATCCAAGGCTATTGTGATACTAATATCTACAGTTAGTACTAGTGGGTGTATATATAGTTTATGTATGTGAGTGGATAGATTGGTAGGTGTGGGTTAGGTGTGCTGGGTTTACTTGGATGGGTTGAACTTGATGGACACTGGTCTTTTTTCAACCCTATGTAACTATGTAACTATATACATCATGTCATCCACCACATCTACTGAAAAGTATTCCTTTCTCACAAATGTTATCCATGGTGAGGAATAAATCTACATTACCACAACTACACAAGCAGTTGGAAGACTTGATCTATCGCTTTACCCAATGGGGATACAACCTTCAATATCTGCTTAACTGTAAAAGAGCCCTTGCATACACTCAAAACAAACGACTCATCAGTAAGTAAACTGCCACATTTTAGCCCTCGCACCAATCTTTAGAAATCATCCCCGTGTGGCCTACAGACTAGAGTAAAGCCTTAGAGACCTATTGGTAAAAACAGACCCATTACATTGCTATCAAATGGAGAAGTCCACAATGTGGCTTAACACAATGAAACTTGGATGTTATAGATGTCCTTGTATCACATCATCATGTTGTAGCAGTGTAAAGGGTTAAAATTTCAAAGTCTGGTTGAAATCCATGTTGGAAGGAAACCCCTCACGGTAGGGGGTAATTCACAAATACCACCTAAATGACACTGAAGTCGGGCTGGCTGGTGAAGTGTGAAGAGCCAGAATAAATCAACAAGGGTAACCAAATTACCCTACCTGTGCTACAGTGTGGGGGGGGGGGGTAGCAGATTCTTAGCTAATATTTCTCTGGGCCCATAAAATAAATATCTTTTACTAAAGATAAAAATAATGTCACCCAGTCATTAGCTTGTAGCTAGAGCTCCCCACAGACTCCAAACATTCCCGTGTTATGATGATCCCTCGCGGGATCATCCAATGTTCTGATAAAACCAGAATAATATGGGTTAGGCCTGGGGTGTTTGGTGTCTATGAAAAGAGAATTCCATTTCCCACATAATACACGTGGTTCCATAATTCTGGGGAATACCCATAAGTATTTCAGGATAGCTGTTCAACAGAACAGCCAGTTAGCAAATGATGACCCAACCTCTCTCATTGGATGGGGGCGTGAACTTTGTAACCTGGGGGGGTCATGTGACAAGTTCCTGGGCACTTCCCCCTCATGCATACGGTAATGAGGGAGGGGCCCAGCAGGAAGGATAAAAAGGGTACACACCCAGGTACTGATAGCTCATTCTGAGGTCCCAATATGTTGGGGGATGGGCTCAGGACTTTCAACTTCTTAGCTCAGAGGGCACAAGATATTCCGTAATGTACTTAGGATTTGTCTCTTTTGTAAGATCTTTTTAATGCACCGTTTACCCTTGTAATATTAAATATAAAATGTAATAAGTTCTGTCCTTTGGCTCTATATCGATTCCCACGTACCTTGTATGGCTGCTCAGGCCTAGAGGTGTATTAACTGCTTGGTTGTGTGTGTGCTAATTAGCTAGTGGGACTGTCAGTAGGGCAGTGTGTATGAAAATTAACCGTGGCTGCTGGTGTGTGTGGAAGTAGTAGAACTATCCCTCACTGCAGTAGGAACGTTTGTGTATGAAATATTTGGGTAATTAGGTTTCTATCGCCTGCTAATGATAGATGGTGGCAGCAAATAGTTGTATTTGGGTCGGTGGTTGGTTTGGGGGTGCTTGATGTTAGTCTAACCTGTGTGAAATATGTAGTGAGGTAAAAAACAATACCAAAAAAGTCCTCAGCGCTAGCAAATGATAAAATGTCCAGTCTTACTTGAACCGGGTAACAAAATTGGATGTGTAAACGTTTTCTTTACTGCAGCTCTTACCATAAAATCATGTTAAGCCATGGTGGACTGCAGCAATGAATTATATAATATACAACTAATGTTTTGAGGGGATTGCGACACCATAAATATGGCTACTGCTAAAAAAAATTCTTTAAATTACCCTCTGAACAGGGTGGGGGGCTATGATAATTAGCTAGTTAGCTAGCCAGCAAGCTTTTATCTAGGGTAGATCCTTACCCCACAAGGGTTTAGGAATATAGGACACTTATATTTGATTTTAATTTACACTTCGTTTAGATCGATCGTTACTCACTCAGCCTCCTGCACATAACATTCTACTGAGGCGCTGTACAGAGCATGTACACATAGCGCCTTGCTGCAGCTACGAGCTCGGTAGCTGATTTACCTAATACGCTGCTAGGGGAGCCTTACGGAGCGTTTACACATAGCACGTTGCTATGGTAATGCGCCTAGTAGCATGTCAACATAGTATGTTGCTGGGGGCGGCTCACGGAGCAGCTATGCTTGGCGCGTTGCTATGGCAACGCGTTCGGCTGACATACCGATTCCGACTTCTCCAGGGGGTTTCTAGGTTTGAGCGTAAGTAGGAGGGCACCCCTGGGGACTGGCGCCCCCACTGCTATTTGGGCTATACGTCTCAGCACCATACTCTTTATTTTAGAGCACGATACACTCCAGCTACACGTTTGGTTTTTAAGTTTACGTATTGATCTTCACGTAGCAATTGGCAATTATAACAGCCACCACGATTCTTTCTAGGCTTACCCAATAGTGCTAAGCACCACATACCCCTGTTTCCTTACTAATATAGCTCGTTACTATTCAGTTATGAGAACATAAGGGTCACAGTGGATGACGTCATAAACGTCAGACAAGAGGTCCACACGAGACACAGAGGAGGCGTTCATTAGGGCTATATAAGTTGGGCTACTGTGAAAGAGATACCATTTGATTCTTGCTCCTGAGGAAGTGCACCGAGCAGTGCACGAAACGCGTTGGGCTTTTCGGGCTATTGAGTTCCTATATCTTACTACATACTGTAAGTTTTATTCTTTATATATTGTTTTATAATAAATCATATTGCACTAGTGGCGTTTTTTCCTTCTTGTATGCCTCAATGAGGATATAGCCACAGTGCACATGAGGATAATCAGACGTGGATGACACATCGATACAATTGGGACACATTCCAGGGATACAATATCTGTTCAAACAGCTACAAGTCTACAATGAACACATGACGTTTATTTTACCTCAACAACACTGCCATCTGGTGAGCAGTTAGCGGTACCACACTTGGTGTTAATATTAATTTATTGAACACAGGGAATTCTAAACGGTGTTTAATACTGTCACAATATACAAACATTACTACACTATTATTGTTTTTCTTTTGTTCCCTATTCTATGCGCTCCGGATCTGTCTATTTTGTTGAGTTAACCTGTGTGAATGGTGACTGAGTGTAACCCCCTTGTTCCCCGTCCCGTGTCAGGCGCATCTGTGAGTGGCGTTTCCCTGACACACATCATGCAGTAATCTGATCACTGGAGCATCTTTTAACCATCCACATACCGGTAAGACTATTTTCATTAAAACAGACTGACCTGTACATCAAAAGTATATCATTTATTTCATCAAATGCCCTTGTGGACAGTTTTATGTGGGCAAAACAATCACTACATTCCGTGACCGGATGGCCAATCACAGATCAACAATCAGAGCAGCATTGACACCAGCAAAGCAGATACTCCCATTGCCTCTCATTTCCTAAAACATTCATTGGCAAGCCTTAGGACTATGGTCATTGATGATGATCCTCCTCCAACCCGGGAGGGGAGATAGCAAAAAACCTTTACTTCAATTAGAACTACATTGGATACACAAACTAAACACAATCCATTTTTGGCTTGAATGAATTGCTATCATATTCCTCATTTTACCTTTTGTTTTTCTGTTTAGAATAACTTGGGTCATATTTTTTCACATTCATGTCAAAGATTTTATTTTTCATGCCAAGATCTTTAAGTTATCTATAGCTATGGATCATATTACAAAAGTAGTTAGTAACCGGATCTACCTACTAGCAGAGATGTGTGAAAACAGTTTCACAATTTCCTTTTAAGGTGATCCTGTTGAGATCAATGAGTAATCAAATCAAATGTGGTTTTGATATGGGTCAGCTCTTATGGTGATATTACAATATATTCTTTAATCCTTATACATTGTAGTATAATTTGATACATCTTTTATGGTTGATCTTCTAAAGGTAATAGAATAGGTGGTAAGAATCACAGAAAGCATAATATGTTTTTAGAAGATAATTACTCTTCAGAGATGTCACTATTTGTTAATGAAGCCATAGTATTAGTCTTGCGTATAAGAAATCCACATAACACTTAATATTTTTTGGAGAGAATACTCTAAAACTGGTTCGGGAATATGAAAGAACAGCAAGAAAGTGGGCAGACTAACAAAACCATCTATGCAGACATCAGGGACTCACCATTGTAGCCTGTACCTGGGTTCCACTGTAAAAGGTCACAAAGCCAACAAGATCTTACAGAAGGCCCAAAAACATCTACTAAATAAACGGGTTAGACAGATCAATTTCACCACTGAGGCCCTCAAACAAAAGATTGAACAACTCTGAAAAAAGGGTGGTTCATTTCATTTAACATGCACATATGGCAAATTCACCACCTTACTGTCACAAAGCAATTTGAAAAATAACAGAGGAACTAACCTGAAGGAAAGATGAGGCACCCAACACCACACAGGACACATGGGTTAAGAACCTATCTGATGGTACTTACTCAGCTGGAAAAGGTTGTACTAGCCAAGGGGCTAAACTATACAGTAGCTCAACCACTGGGATGTGTTGTGGTGTCAGTCACACCCACAGAATCTGCCATCAATAACAAACATATACAAATGGAGGAAGCAGAACAACTCAAAAGCGACTAAAGTGTCAGCTGCCTTGTCAAGTGCCAGAACACCTCCTTTTAACCTTACATGAGAGGAGAGCTCTCACATCTTAGTAAGGACCTAAAACTTCACTATCCTGCTAACGGATAAAGAGCAATGAATAGTTGTGCTCAACACAACTGACTATCACTGCAAAATGACCACTCTAATCAATGATAGCAATACATATGAACCTTTAAAGGAGGAGAGACCCAAGCAGTAGTTACAAGAAAAAGGTGATAGACTGCCTTGAAAAGGAGGAAGCCATTGATTGAGCTTTATACCACCACCTGTACCCCAGAGAAGCTACACCATGCTTATATGGACTTCCCAAGATACACAAAGATGAACCCCCACTCAGGCCTATTGTCAGCAGCATCAATTCAGTGACTTACAGAATTGCAATATACTTGGCCAACATGTTAGCCCCATTGGTTGGTAAAACAGTGCATCATACCAAAAAAAAAAAAAAAAAAAAAAAAGTTTGTCACCAAGATTCATGGAGTTAAACTAGAGGCAAGAGCAGCAATGGTATATGATGTCACTTTACTGTTCACATGTATACCTACCCCAGGGGCAATTGAGACTAAGAAATTGACTGCAGCAAGATAACACCATCAGCAGCAGAACGAAGCTCAGTCCTAACCAAATAGGTTTATTGCTAGATTTGTGCCTTACCACCACATCCTTCAAATACAAGGACCAATTTTACAGACAAAAACATGGCTGTGCAATGGGATCACCAGTTTCTCCCTTTGTAGCCAACTTGTACATGAAGGAAGTGGAAAGGAAGGCCCTACTCACATTCAAGGGAACTACACCAAGTCATTGGTTCAGGTATGTAGATGACACTTAGGTTAAAATCAGATCCAAGGAAGTGGCAGCCTTTTCAGAACACACTGTTTCCATGGGGTGGATATGGTATGGAAAGGAGGCAGTGGTTTGCGTTGGCTTCAAATATCGCCTAAAGTTCTCATTTTGTAGAATCTACAATGACCCTTTCGTTTAGATCACCCATGCAGGGGGCAATGACCTATGTATGGTCAAAAACGTTAACTTGTTTTGGTTATGCTAAGGTTTTATATATAACATAATTTTATAGTCCCTGCCATCCATTTTCCCTTGTAACAACAAACCTGTGGCCAACCTTTACCCACAAAGCTTTGTATGTGTGTGTTTATTGCAGCTCGCTTCACCTTTGGAGTCTATGGAGGGGGGAGGAAAATGGTCTCCACAGTCTAAATATGACTGAAGATCTAAGAGATGAGTTGGATAGACTAACAGCAGAAAACAGAACTGGAGGAAAAGATGGACGAATACAAAGAAATGTGTGGGTAAAGTGTTTTGGGTATTTAGTAGTGAGCCCACATGTGCACAAAGGGTTAACAGATATCTTTCCTTTCCAACACATGACATCTGTAAGTCTGGAAAATAGACATCCTGCCATAAAACTACACAACAACCTTTACAGTACAGTTCATATCAAAGATGCAAATGGCTATACACACTGGTGTGGGTGCAGGGCCAGAGCTCCCAAGGAAAGGAGACCCTACAATATCAACAGAGGAATGCCTGCAATGGGATTTGATCTGGCAGTGCAACCTATCTTGATATAACTCTTGGTTAACCTGAGAAGAGATGAATCATAAAAACAACTTACATTGTTTGGGATTTTCCTTTAGGTGTGGTTGTCCTGGGAAAGGGATAGCATGGGTTATTGCTTGGTTGAATGGTCTTCCTCATGTATATAAACATAATTTGTATATACTTTGTTAGTTATATTTCCCTTATTTTATACCTTTTATTTCTTTTGTAAATAAATATAATCACTTATTTAATAAATCAGGCTCACAGTTCAATAGTTAAACACCCCAAAATGGAGCAGATCCAACATTTGTTACTCCAGATGGGACCTATGGGCGATAATCTAAAACCATAGGAACCAAGGAATCAGAATGTTTTTGAGGATTTGAGAAGCCTGAGATTAAATTTGTTAAAAGTCTAACCAGAAAATAAAGCCTGGAGCGTAACACAAGTATATTTTTCTTATCTGATATTTAACAGAAAGTGACTATTGAATTTATGTTGTTACTTGTTTAATAGTAGAAAGAAAAAGGAAGGATACTTGTGAAGCTTTGAATCTTTGACTTTTGAGGATAAATAGTAAATTCAGATATTTCTGAGAAGAAAGTGGACCGTAGAGTGTTGAAGTCTGAATAAGGAGGAATTATCACATTATACGTGTTTGTTTGCGTAGTTGTATTTTTCTTTAGTAACTAACGAGGGTGCAGTTCCGTGTTGTGGATCCCTGTTTGTGTAGGATATTTGTGGTGTTTATTTCTTGTTGGTAAACATGGGACTTGTGGAAATATATATGTCAACAAATATGCCCGTTGATTACAATTCATCTGCAGATGAATCTTTGACACAGTTTAAAAGTCTACTGACAGTGTCAGTCATAATAGAATAAAAAGTAATCAGTTTCCAAAGATGGTAAAAGAAAAACGGCTAATGAGATATTCATGTTGCTCAAAATGAAAGGCTTTGCTGAGCAAAAGGCAGTATAGTGGAACAGTGAGAAGGTCCAGCTCAGAGAAGACTTGTTGCAGCTGGCACTTCTGCAGAACATGTTTCTGAATTAGATGAACTAAGGGAGAGGGTGTTGATGCTAGCTGAACAGAACAAGTTATTTGCAAGATCAGAACAGATGACTGTGATAAAACAACTTTCTATGTACTTTGAGAAAAAATGCCATCTCTTCTGCTATAATGAAGGTGTGGGGCAAATGGTACAGCCTGTGTTTATGTCTGTTTAATGTTATGTGTAGCCCCCTGAATTCCAGTTCTCCGAAGGTAATTGACCTCTGCTGTGAGGGCAAATAAAGCCCGGATGCTCTGTGTTCTAATACACATAGTTGACCCCAAGACCCCCTGTAAGGGCTGTGTCCTGTCTGGATCCTGCATACAGAATAAACTGGGCATGCTCACTAAATGGCACCTCATTGGCCCAGTGGTATGAGCTGTGATTGGCCCCTTTGGAAGCTGCCTTTGGGTTGGCAGAAAGAATCAAACCCTGTTCTGCAGGGGCTGCTCCCTTTCTGGCTTACAAAGGTGGCTGCCAACAGTTCCAATTTGTTAGTCTTTACTATATACAAGGAAGATAACAGAGACTGCCCAGCTGTAACCATCACAGCTGTACCCACAAGTTCCAGTGCCCAGCCCTGGCGCCCCCCCCGCAGGTAGAACTTCTAAGTGCAGGCTGGCTACCATAGGAACTCTGAGCAAACTGGCAATGCTGAAGATACAATAAAGAGCCTCATTTTCTAAAGGATTTGTGTGTGTGAGTCCGACCCTATGTCCACGTCCTTTGCGCGGCGCCATCACAATGACCTGTTTAAAAAGCAAGGTAAGATACAGCGAGGAAATTGCAAAGATTGAAAGATGCAAACACAGCTAGCACATAAAAAGCACCATATTCTCCTAATGAGACAAAATGGCAAACCTGGTTATGACCAGGATGTCCCAGTAAATGTCTGCCCTGTTACTGAACAAGAGGTAAGAGATAGGGAACTAGACCACAAACATTATCTAGCCCATCTCTCTTTAGCCCCCACTCAAAATACAAGATATTATCAATTGGACCCAAGTATTAGGAAACTGATACTAATGCATCAGCCTTTCCAATAAACTGGAAGCAGTGATCAAACAATATGACTTGGGAATAATGATGCATGTGCCTTGCTTATAGAGTGGCTTCCATATCAACTGGCTGCAGAGCTTAGGCCTCCAGTTGGTAAGCCCACTGAGGTGTTAGCGGAGGTCAGTGAAAACTGGGGAGATGTCAGGGATAGGTTTAGAGAATAGCAACGTATTATGGGTGGGCGTGATCCAAGAGGTGCCAATGCACTGGAGAATGCAAGGTATAGGAGAGGAGATGACGCAATATTATTTTGTACCGATTGCCTCTCCCTATAAAGAGTTGACATGTTGTCCGATGACCCAAATTTCCTATATTCAATGGCTAACAAATGCTGTGTTGATTAATATACAAAAATTGCCCTCAGATACGCCAGCTCTTACAACAACTTTGTAAATGTACTTAGGAACTGAATCCCAGAGACATTTCTATTGTATCTATGAACCATCAATGCAGGAGATTTCCAGGACGATGTGGAAAACCAGGTCATATTATTAGATTTGGCAGGAGTTCTATGAAACAGCAAGCTTCTAGTACTTATGTCATTCAGTACAGAGACACGAGGGGGAGTACAGCAAAGTCTAAATAATTATCTCCTTGGCCATAAGCCTTCCCCGGAGTCTGTTGTCCCCTCTGAGAATAGATACAGATCCCACAATTACAAACACAGGAGAACCAAGATGAGCCCAGAAGGGAATTCCATACCCCTCCTTGTAAAACAGGGAAAGAAGGGACAATTTTCCCTTCCTTTATGCCTTGGGTAAATATTGCACTCTGGGCTTTTACCAAATGTGTTTGTTCTTTCAGAATACTGGGGGAAGGATAACTCTTTTCATATAACGAAGACAAAGTATTAATATTAACATTATTTGCTCCAAGGACATGGTACCTGGTGACCTTTTGTATCTTCATTTAAATGTTCTATAAATGAGTATCTTTAATAATGCAACTGAAATGACAGTTTTAAAGGAACAGTAACACCAAAAAATGAAAGTGTATAAAAGTAACTAAAATATAATGTGCTGCTGCCCTGCACTGGTAAAAGTTGTGTGTTTACTTCAGAAAGTCTACTATAATTTATATAAATAAGCTGCTATGTAGCCATGGGGGCAGCCATTCAAAGGAGAAAAGGCACAGGCACACAGCAGATAAAAGATAAAACACTATTGTATTCTACAGAACTTATCTGTTATCTGCTATGTAACTTGTGCCTTTTCCAGCTTGAATGGCTGCCCCCGAGGCTACACAGCAGCTTATTATATAAATTATAGTAGTGTTACTGTAGCAAACACACCAGTTTTACCAGTGCAGGGCAACAGTGCATTATATTTGTATTACTTTAAAGCTTTCATTTTTTGGTGTTACTGTTCCTTTAAGCCACGTGGTACAATGAGCTCAAACAATTATACAATAACATGGCAATTTAGTGCCCCAGTGTGTGTGTTCTGCTACTAACCTTTACTCAATTTCCCACAGGTTTAAGTGTTTATTTGTCCGTGTTATTAAATGTAAAGGATCCCAAAAATTTATTTAGGTCCTTAAGATATTGGAGTCTCTACTACATGAGTTATAGGAGCAGTATGTGTTGCTCAGCCATTTGGGATAATGTAAGCATCTTGGTCACTGCCCAGTGTCATATAAAAGGTTAAGGGGCAATTAAAGCATGTAAAAATGATTTACGCCATTTTTTCGGCGTTAAACACAGCGTACACCTAAACTTACGCCATTAATTCCGCCGTTCTTCAACCGCGTATTTTTCCCGCCATTATTCGCCATCGCGGAAAATAGCATGCCGATCTTATTCATTTACGTGGAAAGTAATAGAATGCGCATGCGCTAAATTCCATTCACGCCTTCGCGGTCATTGCCGTAAGAAAGAATCCGCTCCCACAAACTGTCAGACCTTCTCCCAATCTCTCTGCCTTCAAGAGATCTCTAAAAACACATTTATTTAGAGAAGCTTCCCCTAATCTATCTTAGCAATACCCTGTGCCCCACCTCTCACAACTCTGGTCATGCCCATTCCCACACCTTGTGTCTCAACCCTTTCTCCTTGTAGATTGTAAGCTCTTTTGGGCAGGGCTCTCTTCCCCTCTTGTATCGGTTATTGGTTGCTTTATATGTTACTCCTTGTAGAGTGTAAGCTCTTTTGGGCAGGGCTCCCTTCCCCTCCTGTATCGGTTACTGATTGCTTTATATGTTACTCCTTGTAGAGTGTAAGCTCTTTTGGGCAGGGCTCCCTTCCCCTCCTGTATCGGTTACTGATTGCTTTATATGTTACTCCTTGTAGAGTGTAAGCTCTTTTGGGCAGGGCTCCCTTCCCCTCCTGTATCGGTTACTGATTACTTTATATGTTACTCCTTGTAGAGTGTAAGCTCTTTTGGGCAGGGCTCTCTTCCCCTCTTGTATCGGTTACTGATTACTTTATATGTTACTCTGTATGCCCAATGTATGTAACCCACATTGTACAGCGCTGCGGAATATGTTGGCGCTTTATAAATAAATGTTAATGTAAAATGTAAATGTAATGTATACACAGTGGTTTACGCAATGCAGAAATAGCCGCCAGTACGCTGAATTGTACGCCGCGAAGGACCGCGAACGATGGCGTAATTTTCTGTGTTATAACGCTGTTTTTACCCCTAAGTGTACTGTGTCTTCATGTAAACAGAATGCCGCTTTGTAATTATCTTAATACTATAATTACTACTTTTAGAAAGATGATAATAAATGTAGTGCAGAAGGTTTTTTTTTCCATTCTTCCCTATGATTTACAATTTATATCTGCTTGAAAATATATATATATATCTTAGGTTTAGTTAGTAAAGTTAATTAAGCACATTCTAGAAACCTATTATGAAGATAAGAGGAGACCAGTGTCCTTTTTATTACATAGTAAGCACAGGTATTGTTACCCAACAAATATTCTTAATAAAACAAGCGGACCGCAGGCAGACAATACCCAATTTATTTTAATAAGATCTGTTTGTAGAGGTATAAAGTTTTGAATCTGACCAGATACAATGGCTGACTATTGGTTATTACTAAAACAATATTGTTCAAGTCAGTAGTTGGGATTGGGGGTATTTCTAAGAACTTCGGCACAAAAGAACGGCCTCTGCTTTGGGTCAGGAGCTTCACCTCGGACTCCAGAACAAGTGCCAGGAATCTTGGATCATCGCTTGATTTTTCAGAGACCTAAGGATCACAAAGGGGTGAGGGACTCACCAAATTTTCTGAACTAATACTGAACTGGCTCTCTCTGTAACTACAACCATATGAAGCTAAGTAAATATTTTACATTCTATTACTTATGTTTGTGTATAAGTTATTGCTCATTAACAACCCCTTTATTCCATAAGATCAAGGTAAAGTACATCTCTTTACCCCTCAGACAAGAATGAGTGGGCAAAGAATAAATATAGTACAAATTACAGCTCACGTTGCACCCCTAACAATTCCAGACTGCATTAATCTTTGCTAAATTGTAGGAAAAATGGATACCTCTGCATCACACCATAGGCCTTACTAATAAATTGGGAGCTGTAGTTTCACAATATAACCGTAATTTTAGGATTATTCAGGATTACTGCTGAACATAAGAAATAGCCAGGGACCTGCAGCCCATGCTCCATACAGATACCAGACTAAAGGAGATATTCCCTGAACTACCCCTCCTGCCCTATAGACACCCCAGTCTGAGGGAAATGATTGTTAGAAGTCTCTTCCCCAAACAACTAAAGCAGCGACATTTCCCTGCAACAGCAACAGATGTGAGACCTGCAAATACATCTTGTGCAAAGATCAAATTGCAATACCGAATACACACACAGTCTACACCATTCGGGGCTATTCATGTGCTTCCCCCAATGGGGTGTACTTGATCATATGTACTAAGTGCCCTACAGGAGGAATGTACATTGGAGAAACAGGGCAAAAAACTGCGCACAAGGATGAACCATCACAGACAGAAGATCAAGACCAAAGCGTGTGATACACCAGTGGGACAACCCTTCTGCAATCAGGGCCACAGGCTTCAGGGCATGAAGGTGTTAATTCTAAATGGGAACTTTAGAACTAAGGGAGAAAGGAAGATCTATGGATTCAAATGTATGGAGTTGTTCAACACATTAACTGTCGAAACTGAGACTCAAATCTCTGCCTCCTGGCTATTCTAATTGGATGAACCAACGCCACCTCAAACTGAACCTAACTAAAACTGAACGAATTATCTTTCCGCCTAAGCCTGGTCCTACCCCCCCTTCTTTATCTCTATTGATGGCACCCTCATCAACCCGGTTGATTCAGCGCTTTGTTTGGGGGGGGATCTTTGGCTCCTGTTTCCCCTTCTCTGACCGTATTAACATAACTGTCAAAACCTGTCACTTTTTCATGCGCAATATTGCCAAAATCCGTCCCTTCCTCTCTACTGCAACAGCCAGGCTGCTCATGCACGCGCTCATCCTATCCCGACTGGACTACTGTAACCTGCTACTAACCGGCCTCCCTAACTCCCATCTTTCCCCCCTACAGTCTATATTAAACACTGCTGCCAGAATTCTCCTCCTCTCATCCAGGAGAGTTCAGGCCCTTCCCCTGCTAAAGGCCTTATCGTGGCTTCCTATTAAACACAGAATATCCTACAAACTTCTTCTCTTAACCTTCCCCCCACTCCTCTGCCCCTCACTACATCTCTTCCCTTGTGTCTCCGTACGTTCCCGGCCGACTCCTCCGTTCCTCGCAGAGCAATCGTTTGGTTGCGCCCCCCACTACTACTGCGGTTTCCCACCTTAAACCCTTCTGCCTGGCTGCCCCTTACATTGGGAATGCCCCCCCTGATTTCCTCCGGAGAGAATCCTCCCTCAGTCTTTACAAAACCAAACTAAAAGACTCCCTATTGGGGCACTCACCCAGCACCTGATCTGGGAACTGGCACTTATATTGTAATGTCACCCACTGTGACCTACAGCACTTATATTTGTCCATTTGTGTCTGTAAGTTACCCTCCCATATAGATTGTAAGCTCTACGGGGCAGGGACCTCCTTCCTCTTGTGTCTTTGACTCTTATCTTATTGCAATTGTATCTTATTTATTTGTATTTATTGTAATACTGTGTATTTATTTGAATACCCCTGTTTGTATTAATGTATTCTACTGTACAGTGCTTCGTACATAAGTAGCACTTTATAAATAAAGATATACACAAAGTCATGGCCTTAATTTGGGGTCAGGTTTCATGTCACACTCTGACCTGACTGAATCCAGACCCCTGGACTATTTACAACCCACCCTAATAAACATTACTTTTATTATCTTTACAAGTTCTCTATCTGTAACTTCCTAATCTATTGCTCGTGACACTTCTCTCTGATCAGTATAAATGTTGTGCCGTTCCACCTTTCATTTGTATTTTGCCTGACGAAGGGGCCTTAGAGCTCCAAAAGCTTGCAATATGTGTTTATTGTTAGCCACTATATTGCAGCCTCTTTATTAATGGTAATTCCATCTGTGTATCCCTCTGTTGTATACTGCCATATAACCCACTATATTGCAGCCTCTTTATTAATGGTAATTCCCATCTGTGTATCCCTCTGCTGTATACTGCCATATAACCCACTATATTGCAGCCTCTTTATTAAATGGTAATTCTCATCTGTGTATGTGCTATGCCAATAACTGTTAGGCCTACCTTGATTTAGTACTAGTGATAGCTGTGTCACTCACATCTGTGTCCCACTCCTCAGTGAGCAAGAGATATGTTTATAGCCCCAAAACTTGGTTCTGGTGCTTGTACAACTCTCCCCCTCCCCACACAGCCTGCTAACTTTGATCCACAATTAATTGATTAGTCAATCAGGTTCTGGCTTTCCCCAATCAACTGCATATAAATTCAGACACAGCCTTGGGGATGGCACTAGTGTCAGGGGCAGGCACTGGGGCTAACATTTCCTAAGTGCCAACATTTCACAAGTGCTAGGAATATGGCAGTTAAACAAGGCAGTGACAAGGCTCTGAATGATCTCCAATCAAAACTGAACAACATGGAATCGCAAGAAAATGGTTTGTTCCTGGTAGTTTGTGGTTTCCTATCTCAAAATGCTTTATCCTGCCCTCCTCTCCACCTCCAGCCCTCCATCCAGCCAGAAAGGTACAGAAATCACTGCCTCTCTCCTCTCCTTCCCTCTCAGCATAGTTTTGATTTTCCACCGTCCTCTTCCAGAAATCTACAGCAAAGGTATAGACTCTTCATTGCACTGAGACTGCTTTTGTCCATTTGTCAAGTTGGACAGTGGACTGGGGGGGGGCGGGGTGAATTTTGGTTATAAGTTGTAATTATTGGCCGGCATGTTGGTCTGAGTTATGTTAATTCTTTCTTGTGAAGTTTTTAATAAACATAAAAAGCCTCTCGCCACATGAAGTTTTGAAAGTGCTCTGCTCCATAGCTCATTAACGCTTTCTCCTCACATAAAAGAACATACAGTCCCACTCTCACCTTGCATTCCTCTCCTTCCCATTACTGGCAGCTGGGGACATTTCCCCCAACCCCGACCCTTACCCCATCAGTTCTGCTAGGGATACGTTCTCCAAACCCACCTTGTACCCCTATAAAGTACAGAACCCCTTACCCCTATACCCAAAGCCTCTGTTCAAATTTCCTGTGCCCTCTGGAATTCCTGCTCCATCTGCAACAAAGTCACCTCCATCCATGACCTTTTCATCGCTAAATCCCTTAACTTATTTGCAATAACGGAGACCTGGCTTTCCCCTACTGACACTGCCTCACCTGCTGCTCTGTCCTTTGGGGGGCTAAACCTCACTCACACTCCCAAGCCTGGAAACAGGGCAGGGGGTAGGGTAGGACTCCTCACCCCCCACTATTCATTTAAAATTCTTCCACCTCCTCCTCCTCTTTCATTTTCCTCATTTAAGGTTCACTCTTGGGATTTTCTTCCCTGGTTTGTTTCGCATTGCGGTCATATACCGACCTCCTGGACCAACCTTATAATTCTTCCTCCCAACCCCTGGCACGCTGCTCCTCCCAACCCCCCGGCACGCTGCTCCTACCGAACCCCGGCACGCTGCTCCTACCAAATCCCTCCAAAAACAGTCACGTATACATGAGTGCCACAGGCACAAATCCAGGTCAGAATCAGATTTCTGCAGCTACAAATCTGCTCTTCGCCCCTATAACACCACCCTCTGCCAAGCTAAAGAAACCTACTTCCCTGCACTCATTAACTCCCTCTCTAACCAACCTGCACAACTCTTCTCTACCTTTAACTCTCTGCTATCCCCTTCTTCGCCCCCTCCGTGTGCTTCAGTCACTGCTCAAGCTATTGCTGAGCACTTTAAAAATAAAATTGACACCATCCGAAGTGACATTGCACAACTAAATCCCCATAACCATTCCAATCACTTCAAATCATGTCACTTTCACCTAAGAAATTATTCCCAAAATCCGATCATTTATCACCCAAGATGCTGCCAAAATTCTTATTCACTCTTATAATCTCTCGCCTGGACTACTGTAACTCCCTATTAATTGGCCTTCCCCTCCAAAGACTGTCCCCTCTCCAACCACTCCCCCTCTGGCATGTAAGAAATTGCTCATCTTGGGTGCTATTCATTTTGTTATATACATGTGTTTGAGTCTCTATACATATTTATGTGTTATAAACTGTGCAGAGGGGAGTTCTACCGATTACTATAAACCAGTTGTCGAAATCACACTCAACACCAAATCTCCATATCAAAGGGTTTTTCTGTGGATGGTGGGACAGTACGGCTGCAAGTAACCATAAAATTCAAGTTACTGAACAATGGGCAAGGTGTGGTTTTTATCAACCCCATCAGATAAATTGGTATGCGGGGGCAGTGGCTGAAAGGTGTATAAATGTGAACTGGGGGGAAAACCTGGGAAGGATCTGGGAGGAGCACCTGGGGAGAGCATCAGAGGTGAACGGTCAGGATGTGAGGGCTACAGACCAGAGGAAGCCATGATCAGCTGGGTGGCAAAAAGGAACCAGACCACCATTTTCTGTGTTTGTTGGTAACCATGATGTAGACTTTGTGATTAATTTGTAACTGTAAATATATTGTGTTGTGTTGTGTTAACTAATCCTTCAAATGTAAATCCATTGATTTGCTATTATATATTCATTTTAATATACACTTATTGGTGTGGGTTATTTGTCTGCTTCTCAAAAGAACTGGAACCCTAGTAAGAGGGGTGATTATTATATATATTTATAATTATATATAGTCAAAAATCTTACAGATTATGGCGAGCCAGGCAGGAGAGCAATCCATGGCATTTAATTCATATTTATAAGTGTATTATTGTGTAGCAAATCAAGAGATTGTTTTGTGTTTTAGTTGTCTTGTTAAAATAATGGATGTCTTAACTAAAAAAATTGCCAAGGTCACAGGTTTAGGGGAGATCATTAAGTGTATGCAGGGATCTCTAGATCCATGGGCTAAGGCTCAGGCGTATGTGACCAGGGCAATTCAGGAAAAATGGTTGTCTAAATCAAAAAGGGAAAAGTGCACTGGATAGCAGAACAGTATAAAACTCTAGCGGTGCAGAAAGAATCTGGGGTAAAGGATTGTTTATTTCAATGATGCGATTGAGTCTGAAATTTTCTGTTGAAAATGCTGCTGCTATGGCCATTAGCAACCAGCAACCAATGGCAGAAAACAAGGAGAATGAGCAGCTCAAACACAGGCTGAGGGATGCAGAGGGCACCATTAAACGTTTGGTTGCAACCTCAACCAGCAATGTAGGAGCTGATCATTCTAAATGTTTATCAGAGAGTAAAGGGTTAAAAGCTCAGTTAAGAAGTCCTGGTGTATCAGCTATTAATGGGCAGAATAATACTAATAAGGGTAGAGATCTGTCTGTTAATGGTATAAAAGAAAGCAGTAGGAAATGTAAAACTGCAAGTGAAGGTAATGTGGCTAGTTTGAATGTACTAGTCATGCCAGGCCTTCTAAATTGATTACTGATTGTGCACAGTACAGGGCTGATAAACTGAAACATAATAGTGCAGAAAAACAGGTTTCTAACCCCCTGCAATCTAGGAAACAACATAACAATGAAAGGGTGTGAGCAATACAGGCTTCTCTCCCTGCAAAACAGACTTGTAACTGTTTAGGTGGTACACGTGTTGGGCACATAGCCAGGTATTGTACCATGAAACACTATTATTGGAATAATAACAATTGGTGCAATGAAAGAGTTGGAATTCCTCTAGGTGGGGACTGCAAGAGAAA